>NW_020897795.1:70209-129695 GCF_003984885.1 Neopelma chrysocephalum | reverse complement strand
CAGATACACCTTTTGTAAGGAGAATATATTGTAAAATCGGTGTACTGGATACAGGATTAGCTACAGTATTTAAAAAAAACCCAACAAAACAAAAAGCAACTAAACTCTTAACACTGCTACGTGATGCTTTCTGCCAATTTCTTAGCTGATTCATTCATTTTTACATCAGCAGTTTGGAAATATCTTACTGAAAAAAAAATAACAATCGTAGGAATTTTTTGTTTTTACTTTGTAACCTACTCAAAACGCTGTGTGAAAAATACAGAACTCCACTGTTCCTTTGATCATTTGATGCTCTGTGGGTGAGCAGCTTGTCACATTTCAGCCTGCCTCAAAAACAAGAAAACAAGCCCGTTTCTATAGTTATGATGGTCTCATGATACGATGGTCTCATGATACAAACAGGACAATGTTTGGCAGGCATGGTGGTGTCCTATGTTGGGCCAGCTGATATGCTTCGCAGCTCAAAGGAGAAAACAAGCTGAGAGGCACACAAGGCCTTTCTTAGTGTGAAACAAAGGCAGCAAACCTTGTTAAACCGTGTTTTGTAATAATCTACAAAGCCTACACAGGCTTTTGGTGAGCTTGATTCCCATGATGTTCGCCTTACTACACTTGCAAAAGGAACCATTTTGCTTCTGAATTAAGTATTTGCTCTGCAAGTGGTGTTTAGTAACTGTTAGTATATTTGAAAAATATACTTTGGGATCCTATGTATATTAATAACATATTTCATATGTTTGATTATTTCTTTCCTTCAAAAAAAAAAATCTTTGTTGGCTCAATTTTGTTTCCAGAATTAAATAATATTTGTACAAAATGTTTAAATCCCGTCATGGCTATTTTTTCGACTTCTCAAACTTAAAGCAGTTGACTTTTAGCACAGAAAACCAGTGTTTGATAATGTATGGCTGATAACATCAGTTATGTGACGGATAAATAATTACTACCTGTAATTTTCCTGTGACGTAAACCGGTTGCATCTTTTTGGGTCATTACGAGAAATAGTCTGTGATGTGCTCTGTAAAAAAAATTTCAAAATTTTTAAACAAAAATGCCCAAAGGGGGTTACAAAAAAAAAAAAAAGAAGGAAAATACAGGTATTTCCACATGTGCACATGCTCTCTTTTGGAGATTTCTCTTTGGAAAGCTGTTACTGAAGAAGCTCTTCCGTACACATACAGCACACTGATCTGTGCTTCAGTGAGGCAGTGTACAGCTTTCTTTACAGTGACAAATACTGAAATGCTAAAAATAGATCCAGCCTTAAGAATCCCAGATATTTTCAAATAACAAAGAGTGATTTATGTGAGCTCATTTTGCACTTTGACAAAATATAGAGGCGCTTTTGTACTATGATTAGCAAGGGTGCTGATGTCAGTTCGCTTGTCTAGCTTTAAGCTTTATTCTGCTGCTAAATTGTGCTTTGTACTGTAATCCAGAGAACCTTTGTATCTGCCTTATTAGTGTGTAGTTTATGGAATTGCTTTTGTTTTTGAATATAATCTGTGCCAGTTTCAGTGAGTGTGACTCATTATAGGACTGAAATAAATGTTCACATATGCACTATGTGAAAACTCTGCAAAAATAGTAGCAGGTGCTGGTAGGCTAAATTCAATGTTTTAAGTACTTTATAGTTGCTGTTTTGTAGCCTGAAGGACTGAAAGGAAATTCTTTTAGCTGATTGGTTTTTCTCAGTTTTGGAAAATCCTATTTACTCGTTAATGCTCAACAGAGATTATCAGAAATGCTAAGAACCTTTTACTCCTTAACATAGCACTAGAAATAAACTTCTAGAAGAGGCACACCTGGTTGGTACAGAGTTGATGGGGTTTTTTGCATGGTGTTTTGTTGTTGCACAAATTATGAGATAAAACACATTGTGCTTCTCAACTGCTCTTGTCCCTCTCCTATCTCTAATCTCTTTCCTCCTGATTTCAGCTTTGAAAATTTCATCTGAGTGGCTGAAGACTGAGGTTAAAGATAAAGGCAATTTTTGAAGCGGGAGAGTTTTGCAGTTTGGTTTGTAAGTTATCTGTGACCAACTTTGCCTGGAGAGAGAGCCTCCGATACTGACGTTTCCTGTTATCCCAGCATCTAAGTTGTCACTTGATTTGGAAACAGGAAACAAAACAAACTTTGCTAGTGTTTTTGGGTCGCTGTTAAATGGTGCTTATCCAGCTGTGCTACTAGAATATACCCACATTTGAAATCTAAATTTGAAGGGGTTTCGTCTGTTATGTTTTCTACTTCTGTGTTTGAGTGTTCACCCAGTTAAAGTTATTGCTACCATGGAAATAGTTCTTTGAGACTTTGACTTGATTCACACAGTTCAGCATTTAAAGGCAGATGCTGTATTCATCATAATATAATACACAATAAATACAATATACTATACATATATATCGTACAACTACAATAAATATACTTGTTTTGTGAAGTATAGACATTATCTTAAAATCGAATAACTTTTTGAGTGTTGGTAGTTGGAGAATGGATCACAAGCCTTAATTAAGCTGTCTGGCATTTTTCCCTTCCTCCTGTTTTCTGTATTATCTTTTCATAATAGCTTTCTAAGCTTGATACCCCAAAAAGGCATTCCCACTTCACAATGAGGGTTTTGTGAGTCTTTAGGGCCAAGCTGACGATGCTAGTTCAGAGCTGGGAGATGGCAGTGCAGTTCTCCCTCTTTGTCCTTTATGTCCTCCTTCCACTAGTTTGTTTGAAGGTAACAGCTCCATAAAAATGAAATGGAAGCACTCTTGTGCCTCACAAAAACTCTGAATCTTTTTCTAATACATAGTAAGAAACACTTGTTTTGAAACCTACTCCCAGTGTGTAAGGGACATCACACATCTTGACCTCTTCTGGAACCATCCTTGCTGATTTCATTCCTTTCCTTGGTTAGCCTGGAACCAGAGCTGACCAAAAGGAAAATGCACTCACCTGTCTTATTTATGCATTTCTTCTGTTGTTGTTTTTTTTTTTATCTTCCAAAGGACTTGCTGACAACCTCGTTTGAGTATCCCAAAGAAGTTGTTAATGGGGGGTGCCTCGGGGCATGGTATGAGCCTGTAGTGTAACATGCAGGGACTTGGCTACTGTGTTGATTTTTCTTGGTCTCCAACTTTGCTGGAAAGCGTAAGAACAAATGGATGACACGGTGATGGCTCCCCACTGTGCCTGGGCTCTGCTTTCAGATTTCTGACTGAAGGCAGTGCAGCTCTTCCAGTGGGCAGTGGCACTACGTCTGGTTTCTTCTGCTGTGCCCGTTATCCTGGACTTGGGGCATATAAAGAAGCTTGCAGCATAGAATATGGTATTGCTGGTAGAGCTGAGGAACAAGTGGGGCAATAAAGTTGCTGTTGGAAGCAACAGGACAGCTGTATGCAAACCTCATTTTCTTAGTTTAAGTTAATGCCTTTGATCAGAATTATAGCAGGTGATGGAGGCCCACGGGAATGAAAGGCAACTGAGAATCAGTTAGAAGATGAGGCAGTTTAGTTGTGCTTTTCTCTCAGACCAGCTTCTTTGTCTCTGCAGCATCAGGAGGGCTGGTGTAATAGGCACAGCGTCAGACTATCAAATATATTTCTTCTGTGGATGTACCTTCCCCAAAGACTGGCTTTATGTGGTAAAATTATAACATTTGGTCATTCTCTCCATCCTCGTCTCTCTAATGGTTTCAAAAAGAATAATGTAGCTCTTCTTCTGTGAGAAGTACTACTGTAGAAATATTATGAGGTTCTGAGTGCAGAGGTCCCCTGGCATCAAGGCAAGTGTACAATGTGAGCATTGTCTGTTCTTTAAATGCAGGTCAACTATTATTGAGTATCAGTGAAAAATTCAGTTAAAATGCATCAGCCTGAAGCAACAGATATTGGAAACAAAATGCTATGCAGTACTGAAAAATGTATTTCATTTTGTCTTCCCCATGCCTATGAGAGCTTCCTTCAAAGGCTTTTGTGTGGAGTTTCCCCCCCCACCCCCTCCTCAGTCCCCTTCCCCTTTTTTTTCTTTACTGGATTCATTCTTTCTCATTTTGTAAACAGTGACTTAATTTATATATCCACTTGTTATAAGCAAAGCTAAGAAATAAACTTCAAAATACAAATTCACTAATTCTCAAGTCCACTGCTGTAACAATACCTAAGTAGATTGTATTAAATGCAGGTATCTGGTGTGTAATCTCTTAAAATAATAATTGGACTATTTATTAGCACTTGATTCAACCCAGGTTGAAGCCATACACAAAACAGTCTTAAAGTCTGATTTCTTCTAATTTTTCTCCCTTTTTTCTCTCTCCAATTTTCAGGCATGGAAGAGAAGATGGTTTGTTCTTCGGAGCGGCCGTTTAACGGGGGATCCAGATGTATTGGAATACTACAAAAATGACCATGCCAAGAAGCCTATCCGTATTATTGACTTAAATTTGTGTCAACAAGTGGATGCTGGATTAACGTTCAACAAAAAAGAGTTTGAAAACAGCTATATTTTTGATATCAACACTATAGACCGAGTTTTCTATTTGGTAGCAGACAGCGAGGAGGAGATGAATAAGTGGGTCCGATGTATCTGTGATATCTGTGGGTTCAACCCTACAGATGAGGGTAAGTTCTGTTGCTTTTTCTGAGAAGCTGCAGTGCCTACATGCAAAAAGAATGTTTCAAAGATCAGATGGCTATCTTTAGCTGGCATATGTTTTGAAATTTGTATCCATTGGCTATGAAACTTCCTTGTTACTCTTTGAAAAAAGCAAGCAGAACAGAGGGAGATATGAAGAACTTGTTACAAATTGAGTGCGCCATAGAATTTGGATGACGCTCTTCTGTTTTACATGGCATTAGGTCTTGAGAACACAGGAAAAATCTTTAAGTAAAATCATGTGCAGCAGTAGATCATCATAATCATCAAAGGAATCCCATTTGGTATAAAAACATATGGTTATGCAAGCAGGAATGAGTGCAAAATGTCAGGTTTCTAATATTACCATTTCTCCGTCTGCTTTGCAACTTGGGGGAGAAAAATCCACCCCCCACCAGCTAAAACAAACAAAAAATAACTTGTAGTTATGCACTATCCAGCTCTAATCCTACCAAAATAGATATTTTGTGAAGGCAGCTTGTAGGAAACAGGATGGTGTGTTTAATTCCTTACAAATACCTTGTGGCCATTGCTTGTCCTGAATCCATTCTTATTTATTTACTTATTATTCCTGCATTCCTTGTGGAGATTAGTGGGTTGCATGACTTGCTGTAGCTCTGTGCACAGTCCCAAGAAAAGATTAAATATGTGGTAAGAGGGTTATGAATAAGGCATGCCTGACTGAAGGGGCTAGAATTAAATCCCTGCTTTTTGCAGGATTGTGGATTGAGGGAGGTGAAGGGAAAAAGGGCTTGCATCACTTCTGCTCTAGCCAGATCTTGAAAAGTGACTGGACAATATTGTGCTCTGAAGAGGGGCCCTTTTCTTTCTCATTGCTGCCGTTTTGAACTAAAACTTTGTCATGAAAACCTGATCTGTGAATTACCACTCAAATAGCAAATTCAGTGAAGGGTGCTTGTTTTGACAGTTCCAGCATATTTTCATGGCATCCTGAACGTACCCAAGACCACCCACAGCACGTTTCTAAGAGCGATTGCAGGGTGATTCAGTGTTCAGTCTGCCAGGCATCCCTTGCCTACGGGAGAGGGGCGGGCAGGTGGTTGCCTTTCAGTGGATAACACAAGAGTGCACCAGCACAGCTGTGGGCAGGAGGTGCACAGAAGCCAAAGGTTCTGGGGACAAACTAGGAATCTGGGAATTAAGGAGGAAACGTGTTTAACTGGCAGCTCTTTGGCAGAGCACAAAGGAGCTCGTGTCTGTTGCGTGGAAGGGAGAGGTAAAGTCCCCTAAAAACCATGAGACCTTTCCTCTGAAGGCTGGTTTATTGCTCATCCTTAATTTTCTGTTGATGGTTACAACATCTGTTGGTGAACTGAAGGTGAAACACACCATGGATGTGGAGAGATCTAACTATAGCATCACAGGCCATTTGGACCAAAACTGGCTCTTGCTCCAGTCAGTTGTACTGGTGAATTATCCCCACTGTATTTTCATTGCATGTTTCATCTTGGGCATTTTAGCTTTGCTTGGATTATTCCAACACCTTTACTTCACACAACTGACAGTTGACAGTACTGTCTGTTTTATGGGTTTAGTAATGTCTTGCAGTGAATTGAGGAAGCATTTAAAAAAGGAAAATGGGAAAATCAGTTGCTGAGTGTTTATTGCCAAGTTCTTATTTTTCCAAGATGAATCTTCCTACTAGTGGAAGAGCAAGTCATAAATGTGCTTTTTAAAATCTGTGTTAACCTCCAGTTTATTTTGAGAAGTTCAAGAATAGGTGAAGTTCAGGCAGTAAAAAAGCACTATTAATATGCTCTCGAGAGACCCCACCTGGAGTATGCATACAGTTCTGGTGTCCCCAACAGAAGAAGGACATGGAACTGTTGGAGCAAGTCCTGAGGAGGGCCGTGAAGTTGATTGTAGGGGAGGTGCTCCAGTCCTCCTAAGACAGGCTGAGAAGGTTGGGGCTGTTCAGCCTGGAGAAGAAAAGGTTGTGTGGAGACATCACAGAAACCTTTCAGTATCTGAAGGGGGTTTACAGGGAAGCTGGAGAGGGACTCTTTGTTAGGCACTGTAGTGATAGGATAAGGAGTAATTGTTACAGACTGAAAGAGGGGAATTTTAGGTTAGATATATGGAAGAAATTCTTTACTGTGAGGGTGGTGAGACACTGGAACAGTGTTGCCCAGGGAGGTTGCAGTTCCTTCAATCCTGGCAGTGTTCAAAGCCAGACTGGATAAGGCCTTGAGCAATCTGGTCTAGTGGGATGTATCCCTGCCCGTGGCAGAGGTGGGACTAGATGATCTTTAATGTCCATTCCAACCCCTTAACATTCTATGATTCTATGATTTTAGTCTTGAATTAAACAAAATGAGTGTATGGGGCATAACCGATCTCCCCTTTAGCCTGTGGAAGCAGAGGATAGTTTTCTTTGAATCTGGACAAAATGTCTCTTGCCAGACTGGTTAAGGGCTGTGTTATGAGAGGACTGTCATTGGCATCCTTTGCTCCATCAAGGACTAGGGGCACCACTGTCCTATTGCTCCTGCTGGTGTTTGTTGGAAGCCCAGGCCCATTGTCTCCTTGGATTTACAAGGGAAGAAGTTACAAGTTGTGGTGGCTAGTGCTATTGGAAAACAAATATGGAGTTGTTATTTTTGGTGTTGGGAGGAATTAGGGACAAAGAGTTGTCACAACTGTAGACAGACCAAAAAAATAAAGATCACTTCAGAGTAGCTGTGAGCTGGTCTTTTCATACTTAGTGAAGACTCAGAGATTCCTATCTCTGAGTGCTAAGTTTGTGTTTATTTTTTCAGAAATTATTTTGAGTACTCATTTTTACCTAATGCTTTGCTGTGACTTTCCAGCTAGAAATTGGTCTACGCCTGTGCAATCTCTTCATTGTGGAGATCTGCAATGTTACATTTGTATTTGGACATAGATAACTTTATGTTCTTCAGTCATTATTACCAGCCATTGAGTCTCCAGATTTCTGATTGCATCATAGTATTGTGTAATCTGTAATGATTGCATTACAATTACAATATATGCAATATATGGCTTTTTACGGGGAGTTTCTTTTAAGAAAGGGTTCACAGTGTTTTAGGTGTTTTAAACTTACAGCAAGACAGAAACACGAAGGAACTTTTTTCTTTTAAATAAGGTAAATAATTCACTTTCAAAAATTAATTTCTGGGTACTTGTTATGTTTTCTTCAGCTAATACTTCTTTTTCATTTGTTTTCAAATGTAAATTTTGTTTCTGTAGCATCTTTCTTTTTAAAATGCACGTGCAAAGGTGAGGGAAGCTACACGTGAACGTGGGGTTTAGGTTTACCTCAGAGTTTCATATTGCACTTTTAACATTCATATTTTGTCTCTAAGGTCATAATGTAATAAGTCATCTAGAAGTTAAAATGAAACTATAAGGAAAAATGTGTCACCTGTGTTTTGTGTGCTTTGAACTCCAGTAGGAGACATTCTGGGATGGAGAGAGTAAATAGACCTAGGAAATGTCTGTTCTCTGCCTGGTGCTGTGGAGATGTCTGCTGAAATACTGTGGCCTGAACTTTCAGAAGGATGGGGAGAACTGTTTAAAGAAAGGTAGAAATATAGGAGATGGATTTTTTTTGAAGTGATTGATGAGAAGAAAGGTTGAAGGATTTTTTTTTTCATTTCCCCTGGGAAGAAAATACTGAGGGAAGAACTGACTTTGAAAAAAAGGCTGTGATAAGCAGGACATGGCTTAGTTGTTATCTGAAGAGAGAAGTTACTTGTTTTTCTCTCAGTGAGTAATGTAACAAAGAAAACCCTTCCAAGGATATCTAAGCACAGGCTGTGAAAGCCCTTCCCTGGAATTCAGTAGACATCTGTGATGAATGTTCTATACGTGATCCAGCTCCATGTTTCCGTAATTTAGTGAATTGCGTGCTTGGCAGAGCAGGGGAAGGAGGAAATAATCTTACTATATGCAAACATGTTACTTGCATGTATTCATTTGAATAAAGATAGCAATAGCAAAGTAAACCAGAAGAAATAACAAGGCAAAGCAGAAGAAAAAAAAAAGAAAAGGGAAGAACAAGACATTGAAATCTACTCTTACATTTACACAAATAATTACATGTGGTAAAGAAAGTTTGTCATCAGAAGGGCCGTACTTTGAAGGAGCTGCAGCTTTTTTCACACACAGCACTTTCAAAGTCTGCAGTGTTTCTGTTCAGGCAGCTGCTCTCTGGTGTGTGCCTCTCATGCCTTCTGCCTTTGGGACAATTATTTTTGGGGAACTGTGCTTTTTTTTTTTTCATCATATTCTGATAATCCATGCACTGCAGGTTGATCACAGCTGGGTTGCCGTATCAGTGACAGGATGAACATAACTTCACCTTGCCATCCTGGCTCCTTGTATCCTCTCCAGTGCTGCGTGGTCAGGCATCACTGCTGCTGCAGTGTGTCCGTGATCTCCATCTCTGATCAGGATATCCCTGTGCTGCCTGTAACACACACGTGGAACAGACAACAGGCTCTGCCACTGAGAGCTTACTGTCTGCAGTAAGAGACATCAGCACAGGAGCAGGGGCATGGGAAGAAGTGAAAGCAAACAAGGTGGCTTTGACCATTGTGACAGTGTTAGTGCCTCAGGTGTTGGACTCTGGTTGAGCTCTGGGCTTTTTTCAGAAGAAGTTTTCAGGAGGTCTTTGATAAATAGTGGACATTGGAGGTGTTTCGGATGCCGTTCCTGCATGAAGGGTTTGTCCGTAAGAAATAGAAAATGTTATTCTTTGCCAGCTTTGACAAGTGGATGATGGAGGTTGGAACACTTGGCAAATCAAAACTGCGATCCCCATAACATGGGGAGAAGAGTAGAGACCTTGGTCATGGAAGGACTCAAAAGTAAGGACAAATAGCAAAAGCAAGGACTAAAAGCTCACTTTTAGATGAAGGAAGGGAGGCTCTGGAGGAGCATAAAGAGAAGTGCAATAACAGAGTAATAAGCTTAAAAAAAACTTGCAACAAGTTTACACCATGGGGGTGATGTACCTAATGACGAGTTTTTGTACCTCTTAGACATTATTTACTAGAAAGAATGTTGGCTCAGAGGTGACATGCCAGAAGGATGAGTGACTGGTGACCTGGAGTGCAGTAGAGAATAGCATAAAAGGACTGAGTTAAGCATTAGGAGAGAGACCCTCCAGAGAAGGACTGTGGGTCTATTCTCTTGAAAGTGATGCAGTAGGTTTAGAAGGAATAGTTGCACAAGGGCATCTCTTTTCTGGAGGCTTTTTTGGTTTTTTGCTTTGAGTATAGTTTCAGGGATAATGGCCACTGACACATATAAACATGATTTTTTTAATTTTTTTTTCAGGATGGAATTGGGGAGAAGAAGGTGAGGGTAGACTGTGATGATGGTAGAGTTATGTGGCAAAATTACATAGGAATAAACAAATTTTTAATAGAGGTGGTAGCTGGTGGCTCAAGAGCTGAGTAAACGGAGGCAAAGCTGAGATGATCTTTGCCTGTTATCCAAAGGAGAAAGAGAAGACAGCAGAGAGGACTAAGATGTCTTCAGCTTCAGATAATGTGGCAAAAGAATAGGTGGTTAAGTGAGATGATGGTGAACAGAATACAAAATCTGCAACTGTAGGTCTTCCCTTACAAGATGTGAGGAAAAAATACATCTATTTAAAAGATAATTTACTATCAGGGGTACAATCAGAGTCTTAATCTTGAGCGTTTGGGGTTATTATCTTAAGCTGCTAGCTGCATATAATAGAAGTTCACATGGAAGATGATTCTGCTCTTCCTTGAGGAAAAATAAACTGAATCTAGGTAATTAACTTCATTTTCCCTGGTTCCTGCTGGACACCTTTTGTGCCGCTAACATCACCTGACGAGTCCCTGGGAGAAGGGGATTGCAGGGGGGTGGGGTGGAAAACTGTTCTGCAGATTGCTGGCTCTCAAGCTGTGAGGTGCTGAGAGGTGGCACAGGGATGCCCACGGTCCCAGGGCACCGTGCTGGAGCCCCAGGTGGGGAAACTCACCTGATGGTTAGAGAACCATGGCTCTGCTGAGGAGAGCTCTGGGCCTTGTTAGAGAAAAAAAAAAAAATCCCAAGTGTTTTAATGTGGTGGGCTGCACTGTTTCTCTTCACAAGCACCTACAGAAGTTAAGTCTATAGCAGGACTTCTTGATTATTTTTCCTGTGTCACCCAGCCTGTGAGCCATCTGAGGATGGAGAGAACAGGCTACAGATGTTTCTTTCTTTTTTTCTCCTTTTGAATGAACAGTCTTCAAAAGAAAATTGCAGGTGGAGAAGGGGAATAACTTCTGAGTGGAAATGCTTCTAGTATTTTCAAATCTTAAATGGGTAACCAGAAGCGTAGCTTAAAATTACGTATGAACTGCAGATAGTAAGTACTAAATTTTAGCTGTTAGCTCTGAAAGCTGAAAACTTCAGCGTGTGATAGGAACCTAGTCATGTTTCTGGTTCAGATGCAGGAGGCACAGTTATCCAAAGCATAATGTACAATAAGCAACTGCTCATCAGTGTTCTTTAGGGTATCATGTTTGTCTCCAGAAAAAGAGAGATGCTGTGAGATTGCGTTAAACTAAGGAAACAAACTTATGAAATGCACAGGAACTCTTAATTAAAGTATTTAAAAAGATCTTCTCTGAGTATAGCAGGAAGGTTCAGAATTGAGGTTTACTGCATAGATTTCATAGGGGTTGCAAGCTGATCACTTATGCCGAAAACCAAACCCAGGCTCTTGTGTCTGTGCACCCTCTGGGCTGGATCTGGCTTTCCCCTACTGAGTCAGTGTGTGAGCAGAGCAAGTGCCTGTGTGTCTGTGCCCCTCAGTGCACATGTGCTTGTGCTCTGGGCAGGCACATCAGACATGTGGCCCTTTGATTCCAGGATCTTTCACTTGAGACCACGTAGAGGCTGACACTAGAGGAAGCTCCAGCAGCGTATTTCAGGATGTATCAGGTTAAGCAGCAGAGATAAGGACTGGACAGACCTAATTTAAAACAAATAAACAAAAAAGAAACACACACTCCCCAACAAAAAAACCCAAGAAAACAACAAAAAGTTCTTTTAAGGTTTAAACTGAAGCTATGAAGCTTTTGTATTTTTATTAAGGCTTCTACTGTTGTATCTGTAAATTTTTGCTCAAAGTTATTACTTTGACATTTTGTTGACCATTAATTATTTTAATAACATCTGCATCATAGCAAATGGATTGAATGTAGCTTCTCAGAAGAACAGAGGAATCATGCCACTGCATATCTGTTGCTGATTCACTGTTCCAATGGGAAAATCCCATTTCTATTTTCATGTTTCTACCTACAAGCTGGAAAGAATGCATTTTCTTACTTGGATTGCAATTTTGACATTTAAAGAAATGCTTGCTGTAATGAGGCCTCTCTGTTTTGTTCACTATGAGAACATTCCAAGTATTTACATAATTAGAATATTAAGAGACTATATATCATAGTCTAGAAAACAATTTAAATTTTGCTTTCATTTAAAAAAAAACAAACCCAAACCAAAACACAAACCTAATCCTAAATGGCAACTCCCACACTCAAATCTTCTAGGTTGTCCACAAAGCACAGATATAGGAATTTGTGGAATAAAGAAGCTTTATATAGGTAAGAAGGAAGAAAAGGAAGCCTTTTATTATTCTTGTTCAGAAAATGCTCTTTTTACCTAATTCATTTTATGAAATGCAAAAATGGTTTTGAGGGAAAAAGTATAAATTCTAGCAAAGATGAGGTCTGTAACTGCTCTTAACAAACCAGCTGAGAACAGATAAAACTCTTGCCCTGTTTTGAGAAAGCTGCTTGTTCTAGCTGCACTGAATGTAGGAATTATAAAAACAAAATAGGATTCTTGTTAGACTCATTTGCATGTTAAATATTCTGGCTGTTTTTCCAGCTCCCAGTTATTTCAAAGCAGTCCGAGTGTCTGAGCTCTGGGAACAAACCAAATGACTTACAATGCTCTTTGGTGTGCAGATGACCCCTTCCCTAAAAATCTGCTAGTCCAAAGTGGAGCAAGTTGATGATTGTACTCTTTGAAATCATAATAGGCTGCTGGGAGAGAAACTTTCCTTCATATCAGCTTCAGAACTACATGGCTAAAGAGAACATTTGAGAGGGTACAGATAGGCAAACAGCATTCATTTGCTCAGTGATGAAAGCTTTAACATGCCTGTTTTCTTTGTAGTCAAATTTGAAATCCCGTCAATGCATAAAGCAAATATGAAGTAGCCCAGCATGAAGTGCTTTAGACTAAATTTGCTTGCTCTTTAAATCGGGCATTAGCCCACACTATTTAATACATACAAAATGCCTGTGTGAGGATGAATTTCAGATCAGAAAGTTGGTATTTTAATAGTTTAGTGCTCTATCCACTGGGAAAAAAAAAATCAACCAAACCACACACAAACCCCACAATACATCCGTAGGAGGATCAGGGATTTTATCAAGTGGTATCTGTGTCAAAATAAATGAGGCAGCTCATCAGAAGGAAAATGTCCCTAACAATCCATTACCATTAATGGGCTCGAAATCCTTGCTCAGAGAACAGACCATAAACCTTCTAGACAGGTGGACAGCATCACCTTTAATATTCAGTAACAATCGAAAGGCAAAGGTTGGGATAGGAATAGAATGAATTATTGTTATGTCTTTGTAAATCAGTGAGAGTGTCCCAGACCTTTTCCTGTGCTTTTTATGCAAGAGTTAGTTTCCTTTCTCAGGAGAAAAAAAAATAGTAGAGCTAGGAAAGGTGAGGGTGAAGGGAAACCAGATCTGCAATGAAATGGCTTCCATGCCAGGAAAAATTAAGCAGCACCAACTCAGTAAAACTGTGACAAAGTTGTGTAAAGTTGGGAATGGGGATTGTGAACAGGAGGCAATTGTTCACTGTTTCTCTGAAGATGGGAGCTGAAGGATATCAAGTGAAGCTATCAGGCAGCAGGTTTAAAATAAAGTGGTTTTCATAACACAAGTAATAATGTGTAGACCTCATTGCCACAGAAGGGTAGTAGAGGCCAAAAATAAAAAAGCATTTAAAAGAAGCAGGAGAAATTCAGAAAACAGTGTGTCAGGGGCTGGTCAGCATTGGCTGTGGATGCAGCCTCTGCCTTGGGGTGCCCCGAAGCTGGGGCAGTACATCAGGCTTGATGTCTGCATCAGGCCACCATCAGAGATGGCATCATGGGCTTCAGAGAACACAGCTCTGTGCCAGGATGTTTAGCATAATGGCCTGCACCACCTTGCCTCATTTCACCAATCACAGCTTATAGCCAGCCTGTAACTTCTTTTTCTTTCTCTCTCACACACTTTTCTCAAAGTAACTTTTTCTTTCTCCAACCTCAGTGAATACATTGGTCCTCTTTAAAAAGTCTTGATATTATTTTTCTCTGGAAAGTTACCCTTGAGTCTTGCTGCTCTTCCTGGGAATGCCAGTGCATGGCCTGTTTAATTGCATCAGCGTCACGTAGGGATGCATTTTGCTATATACCTGCTGGGCTCTCCTGTCTACATGAGGTCTGATTGACACACCCATCTTCCCTGGAAGTCCCATGTTTGATGTCTTTTTTTCCCCCTTGTGTGAACTTGGCACCAAGCAGATTTAATGACGTGAAAGCCGTGTGTAGTCGGGGACAAGGAGCAGGGGTGGGGACCGTGGAACACTGAAGCTCTTGAGGATCTTGTCTGTAAGTGTGGTCAAAGAATGAGACTGTATTTCGCAGGAAGCCTTTCCTCTCCACTCTTACTCATGCATTCCTCAGTTCTGGAGGGGACAGGACAGAGATAGTTGTCCTTTCTCTCCACTCTCTCTCTTCCAGGAGCAAGATGCTGGTAGGTCCATTCAGGCACCTCTCTGTTCCTGCTGTTGAACCCCAGCATTAGGAGAGTCAAGAAATATGAGTAGGTGCCTCAAATAGGCTCTTTCGAGCTCTTGAATTTCCTAAATAATAGAAAATTGTTCAAGTCCCTGGATGCAGTCTGGTTCTGCTTTTCTCCTGCTAACTAGCTTGATGAATAGGTCAGGCACAACCTTTAATAAAAACTTTTTTTTTTAGGTTATCCTACCTTTTCAGGTAGGTTGAGTTGAGGAATTTTCATACACCTAGACTTCTTCCACCCACATGGGTGTGGTGGGATTTAATTTCTGAGCCTCTGTAAGTGCCATGGGAGTTCAAAGCAAGTGCTGTTATTTCTATTTCCACGTCTAAATCACTTGTACCTAGTGTACACAGAACTGGAAGCAGGAGGGCTATTTTCTGGGCTGCTCATCTGGTTCTTCCCAGAATAGTGCTGAAGTTACTTTGTAGTGCATACCTGGTCTGTAAGCTTAACAGGAGCAGAAGCAGTCTGCATTGGATAATAATATGTTCATTTAAACAATGCTAATAAAAAGCATCCATTCTTGGGATGTGCAAGTTGGAATGTACAATGAGTTGCAAGTACAGGGGAGCCTTGATAATTGAGGAATAATTTGCTTAATTATGTTGTTCTTCGTCAATGTGTCATTAAAACAATGAAAAAGTTAAATGATTGTTTAATGTCGGACTGTCAATATTTTCTAGTCTCCCAGATAATTAAATAGTCAGGATACATGTATTTGGAAGAAAAAAAAGAAGTTACTTTAGAAGATACATGGATAGGAAGTGCATAAGACTTATAAAGATAAGGTTATTCAAAAAAACCCACACCTCCTTTCCCCTGCAAGAGAAACCCAAACCAAGCCAAAACAAAACAAGGAAAAATCCCCCAATCCAACCACAACTGCTTCATTTATTGCACTATAATAAAAAGTTTGGCTTGGTGGAACATAGTACCTCTTGTACCTCTGCCTTATTTTTACAGTTCTAAGGAATCTTCCATTGGAAAAGCAGCATTTTTCCTGTTGCTTTTCAGATATTTGGAGTGGGCAGTTCTCACCTGGTGACTAATCTCAAATGTTGAAGTGACCTTGGTCAAAAAAAGGGAGGAATACTTGCAAGTGCTAACTCAGGTTGCCATATAACTTATAATAACATATGGGCCTTTGTCTGCTCTTGATTAAAACAACAGATTTGTGTTTTTAGATGTACCAGTGCAGCTGTCAGCACCTTTGTTCTTTCTGTGACCAGAAAGCAGGTTAAGTCAGTCACTAAATAAGGCATAAACCCTGTTTCCAAGGCATACTTAAGAAGTTGATTGCAGTTTGAAAATCTAATGATTTATATATAAATTTAAATACTTTGAAATGAGTCTTAATATCCAGATGTTCTCATGTCCACTAATTTTGACAGATTTGAATTAAAGCCTGAGAATTCTCTCATCCTCTGTTAATAATTTTCTTTTTGTAGTATTGAAAGACTATTTCTTCATTGCATAAGGAATGCTTTGCTCCTGTGTTTGCAGATGCTGTGAAGCCACCAGTCAGTTCTTTACAACCATCTGCTGAGTTACCCTTGCCCATCAACACTTCACCACCTTCCATGCAAGCAGAATCTTCCCTACCTTCTCCTTACCGGCTTATTAACATCCCCCCACTGGAGTCTTCCTCTGGTCAAGAAGATCCTCAAGACTACTTACTGCTAATAAACTGTCAAAGTAAAAAACCTGAACCCATGAGGTAAGTGACTTTTGTTTCTTAATAACATTTGCTTGCATTACAGGCCAACAGCGTTTGTGCTAAAAGCACTTTTCTATTGCCAAAACATTGAGCATTCAGATGCACATAATCTACCCAAGGAAGCTGCCTGTAACTTCTGTTTTTTTTCTTTCTGTGCTTGAACTTTTTGCAGTAATAATAAATTGTGTGATCAGTGCTAGACCCATATTGCGTTCTTCAAAAGTGTGGGCAGCAATTGCTTGAATGAAGTACAGGAATAATGCAGTGATCCAAGCATCTCATTGTAGCTTGGAGTGGTGCATGGCACAGAGCAGAGAAGTACTCTTTCTTTAGCCACAGCCTGGTGTGCTTAATCCAGTTTAGGACTAGAAAAACCTGGAGGAATTTAGCCTTTCTCCCTCCTGGTATTTGGTGACCCAGTTTTGCCAGTTAAAGCTTTCATGGAAGGGATTTAGAAAACATGCTGCTGTTTGTTATCACCTGCCAGGTTACCACCTCACTGAGTGCAGCAATCTTCGAGTGGTGTTTGTTTACTATTGCTAGCATGGTTCAGACTCTCAAGCCAGAGTAAAAGGCAATTATTTTGTGATAATTAAGAATGCAGGAGGCTGAAGCCACACTATTTCCATGTCCTAAATTTTAACTTTTTGCAAATAACAGATATTTAAAAGCAAGCTGAAATAACCTTTATTTTCTGCTGAATAAAGACTACCTACACAATCAGTTCTCCAGAGGAGTGTGCAATCGGAAATTTTAAGGAAAGCATTTAGAACTTCTACTGAATTAAATGTCTATTTATTTCTCCAACTGCTACTTCTAACTTAAATAAATGCACAGCACCTCCTGCATAGAAGACTATGATATTCATGGTAGGTACCTGGGAAGTATCACTATGTTTTCCCAGAATGGATCATGGTGGCCATTCCTGGAGCAGCTGCCCAGGGGCATAGTGGAATCTGTGTTCTCTTTAAAAAAACTTCAAAAAACCAAAAACCAACCAAACAACAAAAAAAACCCCAAACAAAACAACCACAAATGAACTTGACTGGACAAGCTCCTGAGGAACCTCACCTGATTTTGAAGGGTTTTACTTCGAGGTATTGGAAGAGCTGGAACAGATAATCTCCAAAGGTACCTTCTAACCTTGAGTATTCTGTCGGAGAGCCCTATAAATCCCTCTGGCAAACTTCTTTTCTGCAGTAATTTCAAATAAATTTTGCTGGGGTATTTCCAGAAAAATAAACAAAATGTCATACTATTTTTGTGATTGCAGACAAGTACACGGAAGCTGAAGAAAGCTTCCTTTGAAAGTGTTTTCATGAGTATTTCACATATTTCCTTAGGGCCATACCTTTTAGTGGTGGTGCCTTCTTCATCAACACCTTGATGCTCTGCCAGTTTTCCCTCTGCCATGTGCTCTGTGCTCCCTTGGCATTTTTATCTTGCTCTGTTGTGCCTGAGGAGTTTCCTGCTCCATTTACTGACGATTACATGGTAGAAAAGTATCCACCCTTCACAATCTTCCCTATAAAATCAGGGAATGAGCCTATAGTTCCCCCAGAGTATGGAATGTGCAGGTTACAGGCATCATGGTGTGCCCTAAAAACTCCTGCAGGAGAAGGGGAAACCCAGTGTCTGCTTTCTCACTGTTAAAGGTTTCTGTGTTTAGTGATGTTTAGAAGCTGATAGTGCCCAAGAGGTATGTCACTGTTCCTGCCAAAAGCTTTTAAGAGTTTGGTATTCATTCCAGAACAACTTGGCAGAGGAATCTTGACTTTCATTTCAGCACTCCGGCCCATCAGAAATGCGTCTGAGTGCCTGTTTGCTTCTGTGAGGGATGGGCACAGAGCAGAAATTTAACACCACCACATGAAGTGTGTTTTTAGGAATTATGAAGGTTGAGGTGTGTAATTCACTTTCTGACCTGATTTCCACAGTTATGTCATAAGTGCATTAAGTAGGGGCTGAGGAGACCATAAAAGAGGACACAAACTGTGGCAAAGGAGAAAGTCCATGAATAGCCTGCAAAATTTCTCAAGGAAGACGCTGATGACACAGGGGAGAAGGTACTGGGGCAGGCAGAAGGTCCAATGGAGATAAAATGCCCAGTGAACTGAGAAAGAACTGATCAAAATCTTTGGCGTATAGAGGTTGTTTAAATGAATGCTGGTTTTGTAGGAACATTTCAAGACAGTGAAACATTGGCATTGTGATCACTTGGATATTATATGGGCTTAGTGTATTATATGTAACTAAATTCGCTAAATAGCTGTGTCCTTTCATTAAAAAGGCTGTAATAATGAAAATTCAGAATAATAGTTGTGCTGGACTTTCAGTTCCACCTAAAAGGATTCTTTATGTTTTCTGTCTGGTAAAGTAGGTATTCTGCTGTATTTGGGCCAGAGTATAGAGCATATAGACCTTTTCCTATGGAATTAGAGCTTTGTGTATTTGTGTAGCATGTTACTAAGATGATCAGTAAGAGTGCACTCTGTGCACTACCCCAGTCCACATCCTTAAAAGCGAAGAAAAAAATTAAATGGCTTCATCATTTTCCTAATAATTTCCAGGCTTGGAGCAATATATCTGTGTATTTCATACAGACTTAGTGCAAAGTGCAAAGCTTAATAGCTGTAATTAAACAGGCAGGTACTGTTAATTAAATGGTTTTATTTTTATGATGTTTTCCCTTTAGACTTAAAAGTTGCCAATATGCAGAGGGAACGTTTTCTATTCTAATTCTGCATTTTACTTTATAGGTAATCTGGGAACCACTGAATTTTATTTCAAGGCTTTGAGGTTCTTTTCTGGGCAAGATGGGTAACTGTGAAATATAGAGGAAGTATCCAAGCTGCCTCTTTGGAATTTTTTGAGAATTGTGGTGTTTCAGAACTAGTAAATAGTTTTGAAATGCTTCATTACAATGTCATACAGTGCACCACATACTGTTGTGAGAACATCTTGGATGCAGCAGTTGCAGCTGTAACAATCACGCTGTATTTTGTCTAAAATAGTTTTATGCTCTGATCACTCTTGACTTGAGAAAGAGCATTGTTTGACTGTAACATTTAGTGAGATTTTAAGGTTCGCATTTGGATCTTAGAAAGGAAAATGCAGCCAAAGACCGTTTCCAACCCACTTATTGTTCTGGCTCATTCGAGGGGTATACTGAAATACTAAACGCTGTCTTCCTCGTCTTTCCTATGTTTATGAACCAGCCAAGGGTCACCCTTTCTCTCAGAAGAAGGGCAGGAATACCTGCTGTTAGAAGACTTTGAAAGTAAAAAGATTCCACTGCAGTGAGTGAACAGTAGCCATTCTTGGCACGCGTGTGAGAAATTAATGACAGAGCCATTAACTTGCCTGAAAATATTGTTTGTTTGAGATGCGTCTTGCATGGTGTTCTGTGAGTTTTAACAGAAGAACCTTGTAACTTTGGCTTGAATTTTCTGGAAAGAAAGCTGGGTTATTATTTATTTATATATCTACCACATTTTTTTTCTGTGCTTGCTCATTTGTCCCAGATTACTTGCACACAAGAGCAGTTTTGCTGCCATTTCGTTCGTAATGTTCTGTTTAATCAGTCATATTGATTCCTGCAGATGGGAAAAGAATCAGCTGGAAAGGATGAGTGGTCAAGCCAGCCCGAATACAGCATTTTCAAAAATGGGATGATTGCCCCTCAGACTAAAACGCTTCTTAAACATTTTTTGCTGGGTCTCTGTCAACATGTAGTTTTTAGTATGTGGATGCTTTTCACTGGATTCCCCTTGCACCTCTTCTCTGTGCAACTTGATGCCTAGTCCTGGTAGTCCAGCAGGCTGTACAGTTTTCTTTTCTTGATATGTGGAAAGAGATGTCCAATCCTAATACTGGGTAAGGGATAGTTTGGCCACTGAGCATACTTTGGAGATACATGATACCCACTTGTGATAATACTGAATTCATGTCATATCCATCCTCTGCTTGTAAAGTGAGGAGTTATCATTATGTTATATCCAGTCTTGCCATTGTTTTAAACTGAGATATAAAAAAATAATGCCTATCTTAATAACCAGTTGTTAATGGAATATTTAAGGCAATTGGTGTTTTTTTTTTAATTGAGCTGTACTAAAGTGCTTGGTAAAAATTAAAATTCCCGAAGTAGAGAAGTCATCGGGCATCCTGTCAAAAACAAACAAACAAACAAAAAAAACCCCCACGAGTTAAGTTTGTTCCTGTCAACTATGCACTGTGCATTTTCAGAATTGTACATGCTGTTCTTATCATGATCAGTGGTTAATGCTGATTTTTGAAAACTAGTTAAAATTCAGAGGCTGAATTCCCTGACTTTGTTTGGACTTAAACTGCTTTCTTTGTTTCAAACTGTGTTCAAACTTTTAGTCTTGCAAAATCAGGTTGGTTACAACCCATTCATATTTTGAAAACTATTTCAGTAGACTGAGAAGTTGATTCCAAAAGATTACTTTAAAAATTGTGAAGTAAATCAGAAATGCCCTCTTATAATGAGAAATGTAAGTTGTGCCATCAGCAAATTACAGACCTGGCTGTCTCATGTGTCATGGTTTTTGAAAGTCTTCTGTTTTTATAAGTGCTTGTGGTCAAGAAGAAGCACCATCCACTTAGACCCAGAAAAACTCCTATATTTAAAAAAGCATTTGTTGCTTGCATGTGATGGGTAATCCTTAAGCACTGACATTGTACATGTGCTGTTTGTTTGTTGCATTTTGAGCTCTGGTTATATAGTCCTATGTGTTTTTGTAAGATAAATGTAGTGTTGATGTTTTATTTCTGTAGTTTTAGAATTTTTTTCATTTTAAAGTATATCCTAGTGAACTGGAACTAATAATTTTGGTTCTGCAATTGAGTGTCAGTGTCCAGCTTCTCTAGACTGCCCGCTTTATTTTTATGGCATAAAAAACAGAGATCTCAATTCTCGCCACACTTGCTTATGTGAAAAACATTTGACTTTTGCTGGGATTTCAGTCTGAATGAATATCATGGAACTGGAAGAGTACATCTAGAAAGCGAGGAACTCCTGAATCAATTCTTTGAGTAAAGAGGAAGGGCTGCAGCAGGGGCTGAACTCAGTGTTACTGGTCACACTGTTGACAATTTATTATGCGGTCTGTAACCTCGTCTAGTTCCTTCAGTCCCATGGGCTCTATTTTTTGCAAATGTTTTAAACCTCCAGTGGTTCATTCGTGAATTTTTGAAGCTCTGAGGCAAAGGGAGTAAACCGTTAAGAGACAAGAGATATATTTTTTGTAGTCAGCACTGGAGGGAATACAGGAAGTTTTGCTTCCCTGGTTGTGCCAAGGATAAATAATGAGAAAATTCTCTTATTTTTGGGAGGGAGTCTACTCAACTAATGCTGATCAATGTTCCGAGTTACCTAGAAACCAGTTCTGGCCAGTAAGACAGAACTGAAAACTATGTTTATAATAATAACCAGAGCATTTCTCTAATGAAAAAAAAAAAAACCAAAACCCCTAAGAATAAGCTAACAGGAGAAGGTGATATAATTGCAGTGAGAGAAATCCCATAAGCTGCTCGTCCTGATGGAAGATTATATCTCTGCTATTGAACAGAACAAAAAGTTCTGTTGGTTGGGTGAATGACATTTTTCTTGACTGCAGATGTCCATTCCAAGCTAACCATGTTGGTTCCCTTGATAGCTGTCAGAGAGGCACTTTGTGAGGGATTCCTCGTCTTTACGTGGATATCTAAGAAGAACAGATTGTGTTTCACACAGTCTCCATTTCTCTGATGACTGCAGAGGAAACTTAATTGAATAGCTAAACTGGATTCCTTTTTCCTCAGGTTGCCAGAACCCTGGGAGATAAATGCAGCTGTCCCTTGAGAAAGAAAGTTTTGTGCAAACTTACTTACGAATGAAATTTGTATAATAAATATTGGTTGTGATCCCTCTGAGGTAGCAAGCCTCTTAAATAAGGGGGAAAAAGCTTCTTGTGGTAGTTCATGTATTTTATTCCTCAAAAGTTTCAGAACTGTGTGGTCCAGTTGCTTAATCGAGCTTAGTAAGAGTAGCAGGTGTTCACTGAAACATATGCATGATGAAATATTTACATATGTATGTATAAATTAACACAATGTATGGTATTGTGCTAATGAAAATGGGAAATATCATGGTATGATTGATCAAAAAGCGTATGGACTGCCTTAACTCCACCGGTATTTTGCCACTATCTTGACCTTCATTTAAGCAAGGAGTCCAATACAGAATCAAGACCAGTAATAACAGAATTTCTCTGCTTGGAGCACAGTAACTGGGGAGGTTTACAAAGAAAATAAAATCATTGCAACGTGGTTACTTTCCATGTAAGTTTACTGGTAAACTTGGTAAACTTAGTAAGCATTAGTACTGGTTAGTACCACTACTAGTGAGTGCTATTCTCATAAAAGAATTTCCCAAGAAATCAAAGGTAAACAGCTGTGGAGCTTTATCTACCACTGCCTTAATTTGCATTCAAGACAAAAGTACTCTGTTGCACATGCAACCTATGGATTTTTTTCCCCCTCAAAGAGCATACTGTTTTCCTCCTATTTATGTTCTTATTTCCTACTTCTCTTTCCTTTACATATTTCATATGAGTTTTATGTGGTCAGTACAACATCAGGCATGCATTTAAGAGCATTACAAGCAGTCATGTTTTTTCCTCTTAACATCTTTTTCATACTGATTAGAACTAGCAAGTACTGTAAACCCAAGAATGGAGTGTCTTATTTTTGCCTTTAACTGTGCCATTAAAGTGCTGCTAGTTGCCAGCATGGGTTAAAAAAATAACAATAAAAAAAATCCCCCCAGCACCCAAACCAAATTAAAAAATCCCCCAGCTGCCAAAAAAACTGCTCCAAATTGGCACCGTGGAAATCACTTGCTTTATGAAACATCAACCTGTTGTGGAGTTGTTTGTAAAGCTCCACAGTTGTATTATGTGTTTCACATGCATGGATTTGTACATATGTAGTCACTTAGGATCCTTAAACACTACTATTTGTTTGATAATTGAGTTCCTGCATCTCATTTTTAAAAAATAAAAACAAAAACTTGGAAGACACTGACAGACTTTTTAGTTGTTTACATTCCAAACGTCGTGTCTATCGTTTGTAATGTTTGTTTTTTCTTTGTATTGTTCACCAACATTTTAATCTTACAATCTCACATATAGATCTCACGCTGACTCGGCAAAATCCAGCTCTTCTGAAACAGACTGCAATGATAACTTGCCCTCCCACAAAAACCCCGCTCCCTCAGCGAGCAAGCACGCTGTGAACGGCTTCTTTCCGCAGCAAGGGGTCTATGACTCCCCTCCTTCTCGGACCGGACTGACGCTGGCAGACAGCAGCCTCTATAACCTGCCCAGGAGTTACTCCCAGGATGTTTTACCCAAGGCAGCGTCTCCGTCTGGGACTGACGCGGAAGGAGAGCAACACGTTTTCAACGCGCCGTCGGCAACGTCTTCGTTGGACGCACAGATGAGACACGTCTCCATTAGCTATGACATTCCCCCCACGCCTGGAGGTACTTATCAGATTCCACGAACTTTTCCAGAGGGAACATTGTCTCAGACTTCAAAACTGGAGACTATTCCAGATATTCCTCCGCCTCGGCCACCAAAACCTCACCACGCTGCAGATCGGTCTCCTGTGGAAACATGTAGCATTAGTCGCACTGCTTCCGACACGGATAGTAGTTACTGCATCCCCACAGCAGGAGTGCCGCCCTCCCGCAGTAATACCATTTCAACTGTAGATTTGAATGTCTTTCGGAAAGGTCAGTACTCTGCAGAGCTTTTGTGTTAGATGGTGTGGTCTTGGGAGGAGTGATGGGATAGGAATGATGTGAGGGGCGTTTCTAGCCCTTAGAAACAAGCGTGTAGCCCTTCCCAAGGCGGTCTGTGGTCAAAGTACGTAAGAAAGAGGAAAAAGAGGTTATTAAAGGGAACATCAGTAAGGGATGGACATTGCACTGTGGAATTTGGTCTTGGCTAAAAATATTTGAAGACCCAGACATATTTGTGGTGTTACTCATCTTTAGAAAACAGCAATGAAGAACTAATCTTTTTTTTTTTTCTGATGCCTAATAAGCTCATATAACTGAATTCAATACTGCCATTATCAGTCTTTCAGAACGACCAAAGTTAGTAAATTGTGGTCCAATCTGCAGAAGCTGAAAGAGTTTCATGAAGGTCAGTGGGATTTGGTGTATACCCATAGCTTTGAGATCCACCCCGATTTGGTGATCATTGCCACCGACCTTTATTTCACTACTTGTGATTGATATGCTTAGTGCAGTTTTTAAGTAAAATTAAAGTTGTTCCTTGTGGCCACCTAAATGTTGGTACTCCAGATGTGCTACCATGTGTATTGTCTTGTTAACTGCTTTTGTGCTGTCTTTCATAATTTTTTAGGTTCCTGAAGCAGGTGGGTATTACAGTGTTATTTTTAGAGTGAAATTCTAAGCTGGTTATGGTGGATGCTAGTGTTACAGGTCTTTTTAAAGAATTGTTTGAGTTGTGCTAGGTATGTGATGAGAGGCTGAAATGAGGGGATGGGAACAGGGCTTTTAGAGGGGGCAATATACAGAATGGATGTGACATACAGGTGCTCAGATAGTATTGTCCTGTTTGTCATTCATTTTGTAGGCTGAGAGTAATAAATATTGGTGGTTGATAGCGCTTTAAAATTACAAAGTAACACCCTGAAAGACCCTTGTTTGCTCCGCTTACCTTCTCTCATTTTCCTAAGTTTGTAGGTGAATATTCCTACGCTAAAGCTGAGATTCTCTGTCTCAAGAAAAGTAGCCTTTCTGAAAATACTGTTTTAATTTGGTGCTCAATAGCAGAGTGTTTATTTTTCCTCTGAGATGGAAATCTCAAAAAGAACTTCAGAGGTTTTTTACAGGGCAAGGTGGGGCTAAAACCCAGAGTTTTCCCAGTTTCTGTATTGGCATCAGGAGAAGGGGCATGCCTGCTGCAGGATAAGGCAGTCTGCCACCTGCATGGATGAGCAGCACCTGGGAGCCAGGTGTCCCACAAACACCCCTCTCCACCAAAGAACCAAAGATGAAGATCAAGACCTTCTTAGTGGGGACTGCCAGGAGCTACAACTCTGAAAATGGAGAGATCTCTGCTTCTGCAGCAGTTTTTTCCAGTTGAAAGCCCCTGGAGACCACACTGGGGAGCTGAGAGAAGGGATTCACCTGTTTCTGCAACAGATGGAATCCTGTTGAATCAGCACTTTCCAAGGGAAGGGTATCAGTCAGGAAACCTTTCTCCAGACCCTGAACTACATCTGCTATTTGTTTATTTTAGAATAGCTTTTTCATGAGGGCCCAGATTCTGACTCTTACACTAAGTTCATACAGGTGTTTGTTTGAAAGAAAGACTTTGCTGCTTCTTTAAAAGCAAAAATTCCTTTTTCTTTTCTCACCGTGGAAAACTGCCACCGTAAGAGCTTTGCGTTGTGACTGATGGGTGCTAAGGTTGTTTGTGAACACAGTCCTCCCAAGTACAGATAAAATCTATGGGCCACAGCTTCAGGAGGCGTGTTTGTATGCTCTCAGAAGCAGACAGTAAATAACAACAGACTCTGGATGCCTGGTGCCAAGTGACAGGAACAAGGATGATAAATAGCCACTTTCTCTTCTCGTTTCTTTAGAAATTAGTTCTCAAGACTGTTATGATATTCCACGAACGTTTCCGAATGACAGATCTAATTCATTGGAGGGCTTCCATAACCACTTTGTAAGTATGACTTGATCTGATGTGAGGCGACAGTGACAGTGCTTGAATGCTCTTGGTTCCTGTGTAAAAAAGCAAGTTGTACGGTGTTTGTGATTTTTCAGTTTCAATATTAATCTGAGTAGATTAGGTTAAAAAACTCATATGATTCACAGCTGATTGCATAACTTATTTTGTTAAAGGAAATATATGTTAATTCTAGAAAAACAGAAGCATGTTGACAGTGGGAAGTGTTTCAAGTGAAGAACTAGATGAAAATTATGTCCCAATGAATCCCAACTCTCCTCCACGACAGCATTCCAGCAGCTTCACTGAACCCATCCAGGAAACAAACTATGTACCAATGATACCAGGCACGTTTGATTTTTCATTATTTGGAATGCAAGTCCCTCCTCCTGCTCACATGGGTTTCAGGTCCAGTCCAAAGACCCCTCCCAGACGGTCGGTACCTGCTGCAGAATGTGAGCCACCACCAGTGGATCGGAACCTCAAACCAGACAGAAAAGGTGAGGAAAATGTCCAATAGAAGCTAATTTTTGTCATCTAAGAAAATAACATAGCTCTCCCAGCTTCCAGTTAGTGGAAAATTACTGTATTTTTAGAAATTATTTTAAAAATAATTTTTATCCTATGAGATAATTGTAACATGAAGGGATCGTAGGATTATTTTTAACAACATTAAAACATCCCAATAACAGTGCCAAATACAAACATAGGCTTATATTATAGCCCTGCAATTACTAAAGAAAAAAATGACACAGAATTGCTGACATTTAGAGGTGTGAGTTTTAGTCCTCATACATAGGAGACACTCATGATGAAGAGAGAGCACACAAGGCATTGGATAAAATACAGATTTATAGCCATAACAGTGCTTGGTACAGGAGCAGTACACATTTTCACTTTGGAAGGCCCTTCCAAATCTATCCTAAAAGATTAATCTTGTAAATCTGGTGCACACTGTGTTTACTTCTCCTTTAAATAAGGATTATTTGAGTGACTGATGTTCTTAAGCAACAAAGAAGATAGGGTTTCAATGTGTCTATAAGAGATACTTGTATAGAGAATCACTAATAAATAGCTTGGATTTTCCAGTTCAGCTGAAATTTTTTATCAGCCATCTTGTCAGAAATACAGACAAATGCTTAAGGAACTTGTTTCCCCTACTATGCAGTTTTTCAGACAAGATAACTAACTTTCTTGTAGAAGTGGCAACTAAAGAACATTAGGTCAAGTCTCTGTGCTATTTTGCATATGAGTAAGTCCTATTTTTAATCTTATGAAAAAATTAGTATTTACATTGAGAATGCCTGACTTCATTGTAGGAAAGCTTGATGGCAAATATTCAGATGGTCTAAAATATTCACTAACTAAATCTTTAAATTAGTATTTTTCCCACTAGGTGAAAACAGCCTGTAATTAAGGGAAGTAGATAGTATCATGATCATATAGATGAGCTCAGTGTGAAATGGAATGTCTCATTCTGCCTGTCCATCTTCAGAAAGCGAGGCATGACCTTTTTCAAGACCTTGGCTCTATGCTTGTGTCTAATTGTTTCTGTTTTACCAGACAGTAGTTTTGCTTAGTTCTTAAGAAATACTGGACAGTAACAGATTGATGAAAGCTGATAATGGAAAATATTCTCAAAATAAGCACTGAACTGATTTAAAATATTTTCCCTGACTGGCCAGTTTGTGTATTTTACTGATAAAATGTTTGACCTTCGAAAGTAGTAAACTTCTGTGTTTAAATTGCTGTTGGCAGTGCAAAGCTGCCACACAGATGTCTGCTGGTGCAACATCGTTGCTCTTGCATCTCTCTTTTTGAAACTGAATTAGTGGTTCACATTCTGAAAGTGGCATGTGAGGCTCCTGCTTTGCTCCCATCCTCAGATGCTTTACAGCTAGAAAGAACTAGCTAACATTAGGGAAAAGATTTTTAGATGTGCTAACATACCTCTTAAAAAGTGTAGAGTGACTAGCTGAAATTTTTGCCTGTAGACTTTTAGAAGCTGTTACCACTGTAAAATAATAGGATTATTTAATATAATTTACAAGATAAAATGATTTTAAAGTAAAACTGTCCCTGAAAGTAAATATTGTATAGTAAATGCTTAGGGGCTGCAAAAAAATTCATGAAGATCTTGAGCTACCAAGAGTGGTAATGATTCTGATTTATCACTGAGGGTTTTATCTTAGTAACACACATACACACAGCCTCACTCAAATTTTATCAAGTGCATTACTGTGAGTTTTCCATTGTTGTGAAGAGCAGATATGACACATCAGAATGGTAACGTATTCCCATTTTAGTAGTTGAATTCTCCACGCAAATAACTCCTTCCAGATATACCTTTGGGAAAATAAAACTGTGGTTTCTTTTGAATTAAAGTAGGATAAAACTCTTATTTAAGTGGACCTTTACCTAACTAAAACAAATGTGTGCTTTATATACTTCTGTGTTGCTTTTTCAGCTTTCAAGTTCTTGCAGCAGCTTCTACTGTGAGGTTGTTTCTGCTTATGTAAATGTACTGCAATGCTCTTCTGCTACAAATGAGTGCAAAGAAAGTATTGAGTTGGCCAGTAGGTTCAATAAATCTTTGGCAGACACAGAAAGGGAGGAAATGGAACATAAAATATTTACCTTCTGGGTATTGCTCCATTAAATGTTGGAGTTTTTTAATATGCCATTGGTTCAAGAATTTCTGTTGAAGACCACTGGTGCTTCTCTAAGAGGTGGCGTTACCACAGAGATCAGGTGTGTTGGGGTAAGGTATTGTGAGGGCACATCTCCTGTTCTCTTGGAAGAAGGTGCTGTATCTTTTTTTATTGGTTACAGATTGCTGCAAAAATAGTGTTTGCGCTGCCTCCAAGTAATAATTGCTCTTTAGTAGCTACAAGAAATATCACCGTCGCCTTTCAGATGAGCATTAGCTTTAGCTCAGTCATGTTGGTGTGGGCCAGGGAAGTTTGTTCAGTGCTAAAAATGCATTTGACAAAGAAATAATGCAGTGAAACTAGCAGATAGAGAAAGAATATACTGCTTTTTGTTGTCAGATGTATGTATTTAGCATCTCCTCTGCTTTCCTTTGGTTTAAGGACTTACAGCTTACAGGCAGTATAGTTTGACAAGAGTAGAAAGTGGAGGGCTTGGTGATGGCAGGGCCCCTTCTCTGGCATATAGCCTGCTCTCCCCTTTGCTGTTCTGTTCTGTACACCTGACATGAAACAGATACTCACTTTCTTCTGGTTCTGCTGTCTTTGAAGAATAATGTGTCAGGCAGCAACAACCTGGCAGTCTGTCCATCGGCAGTAGTGACTGTAGTGTGTAATGTCTTCACAGCTCTCATACAGCAGCTGACATTCAGGGTAATTTATCAAATCATTAGTATTCTCCAAATTTCTACAGTTATGTAGAAGTAGTGACTGACTGGGGACTGATTTATGAAAAATCATTAACATAGGTAAACTAAATGTAGGTAATAGGTCTAAAATTTACTAAAGTACATGCACATTCTTTTGAGGAGGGTACTTGTGCAGCCCAGCCCTGAGAGGATTAGGCCCTTTGGTCTTCCCAGCTGGAGGAATAGCCAGGGCCAGGAGCCATGGTGAGCTATGACATACCCTGTGTCTTTTCCCACTGGATTTTAGAAGAGCTTTGCTTCAGAAAATGGATTAAAAATAATAACAAAAAAAATAGAGAGAGAACCTTGAGATTACACTACAGGTTCACATAGTTTCATTTTCTAGCTCACAGCTGCTTCTGTAAATACAGGGAGCTTCCAGTACTTTCTGAAAAATAAAACTGCAGTTTTGAACCATGTTCAAAACATGGTGTTGGCTCCCTGCTCCAATAACTTGAATCAAAGCACTTTACTTTTTCTTTAGAGAAGCATACCAAAAGGTAAGTGATTTACTGCTTGGAACAAAATGGAGAGTATTTGGCAGGTGCTTTTCTGCATTCACCTGTAATTGAATGATAAAAAAAAAACAATCTCTTTTTTAATTTAATTTTTTTTCAGGGTGCTATTTCTTTAGTTACATAGAACCATTGTTTGTATTGATTTTTGTATTTCTGCTTTTTAGCCGCTTTAGCTTGCCACAGTTGCATGTAGTCATGATGCTAATTTGGAAGCGTGTTTGCTAGCAAAAGGCTTCGAGCAGAAGAAATATTGCATCCATCCATGCAGTTGAATCTTACTCACTGAATTGCTCAAAGACTGTGAAGGGTTCTGCCACAGAGCAATTGTGACATTTGTTGTGACAGTGACATGTTCCTTCCTCAAAACACTATTTATCCAAGGAGGAGCAGTGGAATTAAAGGTGCCCAAACACAGTGGGCAACCAAGACAACAAAGAGCACCAGATTCTCTTCTGTTCAACCTATTTTAAGGAAAAGGTGCCTGGTCAAAAATGAAAGGAGAAAGGTGTGAATTCTTTTTTTATAGGTCAGCAGGAAGCCTTTGAGTGACGCAGCGTTTGAGATGGGGGTGTCTGTGAGCCTCTGGGCATGCTAGTGACCCCCTCCTGCCCCAGGGTTTTTTTCCAGGACTAGGGGGATGGAGTATGTCATCTTAAACCAAGACTTTAGGACCAAACATCTACAAAATCAATTTTTTTTAAAAAATATGACTGTTTAGGATCCTTACAGAAGGAGTCCTTATAGCTATGTGGCATCATCTCATCCATAAAGTTGAAATCTGTGCTTGTCATCTTGACTGATAAAATATAGTTTTTCAGTATCTGAATCAAACTGTTAAGTCAGCTATGGAATTGGGGATGGTGGAATTTACTTCTTCAAAGTCTCAGTTTGATGCCCAGCTTACATTAACTTGGTAAATTCTTTTTTCTGAGACCACTTCTACCAAAGTGGGTTTTTTAAGGTTCTGCAAAGAAATGTATGAACCATGGGCATATGGCTGAATTAACAATTCATAACCATGATGGAATGAAAGTTAAAAATTTAATCTCATTCATTTGAATATAATATTGGAATGTAATGCATGAATGAATATAAATGTAACTTTAGTCATGTTTTTTGATCCATAGTACTTAAAAACACCTTATGAGAGAGTTCCATTTAGCACAGGTCCTAGTTCAGAGTCATGGGGAGCTGAGATAGAACGATACCCTCAGGATCAGATTGCTGACAGAGGCAGTGCAAAATTTGGGAATCCCAGTTTACAACATGGGTTTTGGGTAGGATTGAAGAGATTTTTTTGCTGAAATAACCAATAACCAGTGTAGTGCATTCTCACGCTTATATTTCAACAAAAATTTAATCTGAGATGCTTCCTACAACTTAAGTCCATATGATTGCCTTTAAAAGAGGCTGCTGCTTGGCCCTGGCAATTTTCAGCCCAGCATGTGGTAAACTTGGATTTAGACTTGGATTTAGTGAGTGATGCATACATTTCTTTTCATGCCAAGAAAATACCCAGTTGCAGCTTGAAAACAAGAAAACAAACAAACAAAAGAAACCAAAGGAGAGGAAGAAAATTCTCATGGAGTTGGGAATTTTGATTGTTTTTAAAAATGTTAAAAATTTTATCTGGTTGTTTTTCTCATAGTTTTTTCTCGTTTAAGATGTTAAAAGACATAATTTCTGTGGTTAAACCACAAATATGTGCATTGCTTCTAAAAATGTGGCTGTATCTTGGCCATGACTCCTCATGAGCATCTCCCAAATGGATTAACTTAATAGAAAATTCCAGTTTTCTTGATGCAGGAGTATAGACCCACTTTGAAAAGGTATTTGTGTACAGAGCTTTCCCGTGGCAGGAAGCACCTGCCACATTCTGGTCCCCAAAGGACCCGGTATGATGCTCCTGGATAACCAGCATAATCACCCATTGTTGTAGTGTAGTAATGGTGCTGTAAAAATCCCAAGTAAAGTATGTAGTTGTTAAGGAAATTAAGAATCCTCATTAATCATGGAGGCAGTTATAAATAGCCTAATGAACAATTTCCTTGTTAGACACTCAAACATGTAAATATTTAAGTTGGACAGTGTGAACATGTTACATGTCCTGATACAGGAGGAGCATCCCACCGGCCTGAAATAAAACTTGAGAGAAACAATTAAAGCATTTGTGAATACGGGAGCTGACAATTCTTTTAAAATAATAATAATAATAACTAGAAGCTGGCAACACTGCAGTGTTCTATGCTATCATAATTGTCTTGCATGTTCTTTAATAAAGGTTCACTTATGTTCTCAGGCTTTAGGACAAGTAGGCATTGAAAAAAATGTGAATGGTGATTTTAATCAGCAGCAAAAACTGAACTAAAGATCTGTTAAAAAAGAAACTGTAATTTCTGGGATGACTTTTTTGAACAGAAGTAGTGTTCATTTTGCTTTTAAGAAATCCAGGCATTTAATCCTTCTTTTCTCTCTTGGAAACTCCTGTTCATTCTGTTCAGGAATTCTAAAAAATTCTGTTTTGGGGGGATGTTTTGGTGCTTTGTCAGAATTCCTAAAGCAAGTTGAATACAAATTTGTTGAATTTTTTTTTCTTCTTTGATCCCCCACAAACTCCAAAGGCTCCCATTTAGCTGAAAATTAAACTTCCTCCGTGCCTGTACAAACTATTTCTACAAGTCTAGTTTTTACTTAATAGCTTGAAATGAAGTTTACATAACTCCTTGCTGCGATACTCCAGCCCTTAACTTGCAGCTGTGATTTGTCTTACAAAACTCTGAAACAACAAATAATTTCAGTAAAGATTTCGTTTGGATGGCTGCATCGCAGCTGCAAAGGAAGCTCCGCTTTGCTGGACACAATGGCTTTAAGAAAATCAAACACACGAGTTTTCTAAAGACAAACTGCAATACTTGCTCTGATACTACCGGTAGAGATGGTAGTTCTTAACTCCAAAGATACCAGGGAGAGCAGGAACAAATGAACAAGGATAATAACACCCTATTTTTTTTCCCCTCCGTAGGATTTTTCTTTTCTTCCTTGTGTGCTTATTACCTTCTTTTAGGAAAACATAGTTTTTGATGCACATATTGTCATGCTATTCCCTTGGCTTTTTTATAGGCCTAATGTTAGGGTTTACTTTTCCAGTGAACAAATTAAATTCTGTTACTTTTTTCGTGTTTTGTTTTTGAAGTCCCTTGCACTTAATGAATCTTAGTGCAGCTTCGAACTGCTAATCAATAAACACTCCAGAACACTGTACTTTGTTATTGAATGCTTTTAGTTCATCATGCTTTGGGGGCTTTTAAAATGCAGACATGTAGAGTTACTCACAAATTAGAGCAGTCAAATAGTATTTTGATGATTAATAGCTTTGGTATTCTCTGAATAGTTTCATGGCATTCGGCAAATATTTTAGGAATACCAGCGAACCTTAGCTGTCACATGCAGTTGGATTTCTTCATAATCAGATTTTTTTTTTCCTCAATTCATTCTTAATTTCTGTAGCATTCAAAGTACCAGTTCTCTGAGAAAAGTTATTATGAGAAGGTAAAGATGTCTAAGAAAACTGGAGAGCCTCTCTTTAGGTGACTGCTTTTTGTATTTCATAATATGGAAGAATAAGTTGATTTCAGTTTGGTTTTGCTGTCCTACAGAGACTGGAGTTATCACCATTCATGTCATGTCACTGACCAGAACAAAGCACATGATTGACGGTGGATATTACTATGGAAATCCATTTGAATGTTGTATAACTAAATACATGTTTCTAATTAGAAGTACCTTGGCAGGAAATAGTCTTATAAAAACAGAGATAAAAAAGCAAATTCAGGATATTTGTAGAGCTCTGTGCTGAAGACCATGTACTTGGGAATCAGAGTTCACTGGGTTGAGGAAGAGGAAGAGAAGGAAAGCGGGAGTTTATTCTGCAGAATTGAAAACCAAGTAATAAATCCTGTGGGAGTAAGACAGTGAGTTTCAGCCTTGTTTTCCAAGGAAAAATCTACAGTGATTCTGAGTACGGGAATTCTTTGAACTCAGTGCAAATTTTGGTTTCCTCTAGTAACAAAGAAAAGGGGGAAAGATGTGTATTTTTTAATGGAAACAAGAAACTGCTGTTATTTCTCTCTGAAAGTACTTTTGTGGATGCAGGGCACTTATGTAGCTGATTTTTCCTTTTGCTCTCCCCCTGCTATTCCAAGTAGAGCACTGCTCTAACATTCCTATGTCTGATCTCCTTGTCTCATGAGGATTACTCCCGTTGGCCAGGAAACAGCATTAACAGATCACACATTTCTTAAATTTTATGTCACATTAATATATTTCCCTTAAAATTTTAAGTCCTAAATAGCTGATATTTAAATAGAGAGTTGGCCTCTTCTGTGAGGATGTTTGCAATTTCCTGATGTAAAATCCCTCACCAGCAAGCCATGGAGCGAGCAGCCAGTCAGGAAAGAAGTGTCCTGAACAGAAGTCATGTTCAGTACTGCTGCTTCGAGGCAATAGCCTGGAAACAAATGAGGCTCTTCAGTGTTATGTCCACAAAAACGTTGGGACCCACCTACATCGATGCAGGAATTCGCTGCAGTGGGACCCGTTTTTTCCCCTCAACACTATATTCCAAGTGTTTTATGGAAAACAACAAGAGAATACATTAGCCAATGCAAAACCCAAAAGGTTTTTCAGTTGAAACCGTTATTTGAAACCAAATCAAACATGTGAAATGGACTCTTCTCCTGATGACTTCTCAGACAAAGGCAGCATTGACATGCACTGAAATGCCAGGAGCAGAATTCATGCGTCTGAGTGCGTTCTAATGCTGGAGCCGCCATCGCCTGTTCTGCCTGGCAGTTTGTACAAGCAGCCATTTGTTAGAAAAATAGACTTCATTAGTGATTTTTCAGCTCAGAGTGCCCTTGTGCACTGTTCGTCCGATAGAACGTGCAGAAGCTGAGCTTCTCTCTCTCCTGGCTGTAGCATTTTGCATTTCACAGGTGGTGACTTGACTGAACAGTGAAAACATCTAATTTTCACTTCTTGTTTGGTTGGTTTCACTTGACATAATTTATTTAGGGTTTTTTCTTCTCCCCTTGTAGGTTTGCATCCAGTGGTGTTGCAACATAATTTATTTCCTTTTCAGTTAAAAAAAATAAAATTACATAAATAAAACCTTTTATTTTTTTAAAACCCTGGATTTATCTTTCCCAGAATAGGTGTGTAAGTTAAAAGTGTTGTTTTTTGTGAGTGCCTGAACATGAGATGAGGTAAATCTGGGCCTGTGGGAACCACAGGAAATGCGTTCCTCAGTATTGCTAGCATTGAAATGCTGTACAGAGCCAGGCTTTCCATACAGCCTCACTGTCCTTCCACCTTCACTGTGCTGATTTGAAGAACAGCCCTGTGACACTTACCTTTAGTGATTATTTGGGGATAGATGAGGGAGATCAATGTGCTGGATGAGGCACTTTCTCCTCCGCATTGTATTCAGCTTGTTGCTTCTCAGAGGTGCTCTTGGGGAAAATTCTGTCTTTTGAAGGCAGTAAGGGATATTATTAAGGGCTTTCAGTGCCCTAGCTCATGTCACTTGATCTTCTTAAATGGGCAAAAATGGGGTATAGGAATTCTGCGCTTAGACAAATACATAATCTCAGTTTTGTGATTTTGATCTCCCCCCCTTCCCTCCCCTTTTGCTTTGCCCGGTATCAGGTCTTTCCTGTTACACAGTATAAGCTCCTCCACAGAGATTAGACCTTTTGGGTTTTTGTTCTGCAGGGAGGAAAAAGAAAACACTCTGCCCAAATATTTTAATTCTCTGTGACATATTAAGCTCCAGGAATTGCACTATCCTGGCTGGTTGGTAGCAGCAAGCTGTTTTGCCATCACATTTATTGAGGTTAAACAGTCTTCCAGCAGCAAGAGATGAAAGCTGTGAGTTTTGTATGTTTATGTCTGATGTGGAAGAGAAGTATTATAGGGACCTCTACTTCTGAAAATCTTGGAGTGGTTTGTAAGTGCTAAATTAAGTGTGAAGCAGGCAGTTACATAATATCCACGTTTTACAAATGGGGCTAATCATAGTTCAGAAAGGTTGGCTGCACGAGACCACGTAGCATCATTAACATAAGTAGAAATAATGAGTCACAGCCATGAGTTCCTTGAACTTATCTCTGTATTATGGGTTTCAGGCACTTCAGTCTGTTTGGTTATAAGAACAGAGGTTATAAAGTACACACTGCTTAAATAATTTCATTAACTCTCTTACCTCTGCTAGTTTTCTCACTGTGCTTATGATCTGTGCTCGTATGTCAATTGATTGGCATTTTAAGTTGAGTTGTATTGGGCCAGATTTCTTTTAAATCAGATTTTAAAACTGGAACACAAAATTAATATGATCAGATAATGATATTCAGCATCAAGTCGTTCTTAATAAGAGGTGTTTGCATTTGAACTTCTACATTTGTTCAATCGATTTTAAGATCCTGGTCTTTTTATACAAGCCAGCTTTTATCAGAGAGTTGTAGGCAAGGTACTTAAGAGTATTGGTTCAGCTCAGAATTAAGTACACCAACATGTTAGGTCACGCTTTTGACTTGGCTCTAGTCAACAGTACACTGTACAGAAATACTTTTGTATTCCACTTTGCAATCTGTGTCTTTGGTCAGCATTGCCCAACTGCTCTCCCTTTCCATCGGCACATCGAGCCCTTTAAGGGAGCATCTGATTTTGAAATTGGGAAAGAACCGTCTATGTCAAAATAATTCCATGTCCTTTTCTTTTTAAGGAAGTTGCTAAGCAGCACTACTAGTAAATAAATAAATTTTATCTTACCTGCGTGGTCTCTCAGAAGCACTGTGTAGAAGTTAAGATGCAGTATAAAACCTTTGTGTTTACCTTTCCTGTTGTTACTTGATTATTCCCAATACTTCAGTGATAACAGTAATAGAGCACTTCATATGCAAAACCCTTGGGGTAGAGATTTGCAAACTTCTTGTGTTTGTTGCCAAGTTTATTTTTTTACAAAGCATTCTCACTCATTGCTGGGAGTACCAGCCCACATCTGAATCTGTACCAGTCCTTTTCCATTTTGTGCCATAGGGCAATTTTCTAACATAATCAGACTTAAACTTTTCATTTGGTTTATTGTAAGTATTCACTTTTCAGAAGGCTTCTTGGTGGACCACTTGAAGGCACTCACCTTTTTTGATATTAACACCTTTTCAGATAGACTTTAATGGAAGCTTAGGGCTGTTACACATCGTTGATCATGTTTATTTAAAATGTGATCTGAAATACTTGCAGAGTTTGGTCAAGTTGGCTAAAGAATACCCTTTTGGGGAGGGGGGTGCCATTGCTGTCTGTAGGGAGCTTATTGGTATTTTTATGACAGGGTCGTTTGTGATGGAGGTGTTGGGGTGTGCTGTGGTGGGGGGACAGTATGCAGGCTGGAAACGTGGAAAGAAAATCCCACCGTGTCTGCAGGGCCAGAGAGGTGTTCTTTGGTACAGAGAGATGGAGACCTCTAGGGAACAAGTTTAACAAATATGTTGCTGAAAAAGATTCTTGGTACATCTCAAGAGGGAGATGCCCAGTGAATAGGAGACCTCCCAAGAGTATCACTATTTCCAAAGGAATATCGTGACTAAGGAGAATTTAATTTCCCTGAGGGTACCTCAACTTGCATTTGAAACATGACTATTCCCCTTTCATGTTCAATACCCCTCAAATACGATTTTTTTTAATGAAACCAGTTAATAGTACTGATTATTTACAGTATTTGTTGATGCACTTTTTAGCCTTTTTGTACACCTTTTACGCTTGCCTCCAACATATTACTTGCATGCAGTGTTTTCTTTGTTTCTGGTTTGGTGCTTAAGCCCTTAGTGTGAGCCTCAGCTAGACTATAAAACTCTCCTTGAGCAGCTTGCTTATGCTTGTGGCATTAATCTTTCTGCAGGGGGTTGTGCTGTTTGTTTACAAAATTCCAATTTTCCACTTACAAATAGAATATTATTAAGAGAGTCTTCTTTTTACCAATTAGGTCAAAGTCCTAAAATTTTAAGACCTAAACCACATGGTTTAGAGCGAACTGATTCACAAACCATAGGTGACTTTACTACAAGAAGAAAGGGTATGTACTTTAGCACCGTATGTATATGGAGCTTTATAAAAATAAATGAAGCAAAAATTAAGAAAACTGTTATTCTACAATAACTTTTGCTCTTGCATAGTCTTTTTACTTCTTTTATAGTCTAAGATCATGGATGCATTTTCCATGCCAAGCAACAGCTTTCCTTGAACAGTGCATGGAAACATTTGACATGGGTGTTCTGATCTCTTAAGTTGTAGTTTTTCATATTTTGGATTTACTTTTGTCTGTTTATTTAGAAGCATGTATATATAACTTGTAACTTTTATATAATAACGTGTAAGTTACTTGAAATAACTTTTGTAAGGCAATAACTTGAAATCACAGCTCACTTCGGTCCCCTGCTTTTGGCTAAACACTGAAATTAAGAAAAATATTGATCCTCTGCCCCTATACTAGTGCAGAGATCTGTTTATGCATCCTAATGAGGTTTTCAATTAGTGTGATGAGCCCATCATGCTGAGTTGGTGCCTTATATAGTCACAAGAAGTAGAGGAGATAATGAATAATGTTAAAAATCTCACAGAAATATCATTGGTCTTTACCTTTGGTTGTTAAAGCCCATTGCAAGTGCATGAAATATTTTTGCTGTGGGCTTTGGACAAAGTCCTGGCTCTATTTCTGCTGGAGCAGTACCTTGCCCACTGTTTATACCTGCCAGGTAGACTCAGACCTTTACAGAGGACTTGAGCCAAGCTCAAGATCAAGCACAAAGATCATGCTTTAATATCATCTTGCCTATGTCACATTCAGTTCTGCCACTCTTATCTCATGTGATACCTTATATCTCTGGATGGATGAGTTGTAGTTCCTCTTCGGAGTCTGTGGTGGCAGCTTTTTATGAGCAAGTGAGTGAAAGTGGCAGAATTACTGGAGTAGGCTTGATATGCTTGGAGCATGTAATTGTCACTTCTTAACAGGGAAAAGGAGAAAAGTGTTGGGATACCAAAGACTGATATTCATCCAGAAAATTTGAATTTGGAGTTCTTAAGTTCAGTATATGATAGCTGACCTTTTAATAAACTCAGTCTGAGGAGTGAGTGTAATGAAAGTATAATGAGTATAGTTCTGCTTTTCCCTTGTGAGACAAACACACTGATCTTGCAACTGATTTCTCTCAGTTCCTCATGTGGTCACTTAAGGCAGCTCTTATGCCACATGAACTAGTGCTACATGCCTGACATTTGATCTTAGTGAATCTGCTAATAGTGAGTCAGCAAACTCATGGAGTGGGGGGCAAGGAGAGGAAGGGGTGATACTATAATGACATTGCATTTCATTTTCTAAAAACAGTTTTAGGGAGGACGAAGTTGAGATTCAAACTGCGACAGCAGTTTGACTCTGTGACTTTTGTTTAATTTTTTTTCTTTTTTTTCCCCACAAGTCTTTTTATACTTTTTTTTTTCCTAACGTTTAGAAAGGGTGAGACATACAAGCTGGAGGGAGGGATAATGGGTTTCTCACTAGTAGTCTATTCGTGGTTCTGTTCTGAAAATGGAATTTAAAAATGGCACTTTTTTTCAGAATGATATTAGCTGTCATGCATGGCAGAAGCACACCACCACTCTGCTCATCTCTTGATAAGCAGTGCAGTGAGCCAAGCTCCTCTTGGTGTTGGCTCACCTCTCACTTTTGCAGACTTAGTCTTAGCTGCAGGTTCTGCCCACAATTTGAGTTGTGAAACCTCATCAGTAAGGGCAGCGAGGGCACATTTTACATAATTATAACTGTCCGTGAGCCAAGAAAAGAGTTGGCTCTGCTGAAACAGTCCATCAACCCTATCCTGGACTTGTCAGTTCAACAAGTCGCTGTGGCAGGGTAAAGACAGAACCTGATGCTGCCACTTTCAGAATCTCTTTTCAAAACAGAATTCCTATGTACAAGTATGTGCTGCAAAATTCTTAAATTGTGGTGGATTTTTAAAAATTTACATTTTAATTGTTTTTTCATTGGTGTTGCTTTTCATTACCTGAAAAGATTAAAAATATTAGTTAATATAATATGCATTTCTGAGAACTGAACAGTGTCTCCTTTTCCTAACTAGTATTTACAATTTAAAATTTACTGTATAAAAGTTTTTTCTGGAATGTTCTGTGCTTTAAGATTGTCTGTTTCTTACTTAGCAAAACCAGCTCCACTAGAAATAAAACCTCTGCCTGAATGGGAAGAATTACAAGCCCCAGTTAGATCTCCTATCACCAGAAGCTTTGCACGAGAGTAAGTTTCTTAGATTTTCCTTATTTAGATTAATTGGTTTTGTTCACTAGAAAATTAATAAATGTGTGTGTGTATTATATTTTTAGCCTGTGTAATACAAATTGAAGTTTCCTTTGGAAGTGTGTTATATGTGTGTGTGTGTGTGTGTGTCTGTATATTGAAACAAAATGTATCCATGTGAATTTTTATTTTGTAATATTAAATATAAGGGACTGTGTATAACCAAAAAATGTGACACTCTAGTAAACTTGAATGAAAATTTCCGCTCTAATATGCTTATTTTTGTTGTTTACCAGGAGGTTTAAGATATTCGAGATGTATTGTTTGTAAAATAATTCCTGGTAATTAGCTCCTCCAGGTTTCCCGTGTCTCCCAGACCGGATTCAGTTCATAGCACAACTTCCAGCAGTGACTCGCACGACAGTGAAGAGAATTATGTATCCATGAATCCAAATCAGTCCACTGAAGACCCAGTATGTAAAATCTACGTCTTAACTACTCTCTTCCTGTGCAGTCCTTACTTTTAAATCATGCAAACACAGATCCTTCACTCAACATCACTCCCTTGATACTTCCAGATCAAAATAATAATAAAAAAATTCCATAGAAAACCTGTAATTTTGGTAAGATTTCCCTGAAGAAGTTAAGAGCATAGTCACATATAAAGAGAATGGTTGATATACACATCTATTATACAAAACAGTTCAAGGCATTACTTTTTTTCTACCTCTTCCCTAGAAACTGTCTCCTCTTTATAATGGCTTGTCCTTGGGCTATGCACCAATTCAGTATTATGACATCTAAGAACCTCTGAGACATGCTTAAAAAAACTATATTAAAAAAACATCTTCCAAGAACTGTGGAAAGAACAGGGGGAAAAAAAGGATTGATATTTGTTGTTTGCATTCTATGGGAACAGAGCCATGTGTACTTTTATTAGGCTTCTTTCAAAGAAGAGGATAGGAGTCTGTGTGTATTGAGTATCTGTATTTTTTCCCCTTTGGGGGAGAACTTTCTCAGATAATGAAGTTTCACATGCAGTGCAGTAACTGAAGACCTAGTTAGGAAAAGTTAGTGATCCATGCTGTGGTTTTTCTTTGGGGGTGGGGGAAAAGGAGAGAGAAAAAGAAGACACGATAGTAGTAGTTCAGAGAAAGAGAATAGCAGTAGATCTAGGCCTAAACTGAAATGTGGTCTAGAATACCCATAAAACACTGGAGGAAAACCTGAATCTTGAGGTCAGCTTTTTGTTCAGTATAAAATCATAGAATGGTTTGGATTGGAAGGGACCTCAAAGATCATCTAGTTCCAGCCTCTCGTGCCATGGGCAGGGACTGGGTTGTTCAAAGCCCCATCCAGCCTGGTTCAGTGCATTCACCGTGTTTTCCAGCTTGGGCTCTTCCTAGGGAATACAGCAGCATTTTTCATTTTTAAAGCACTTATGAAAGACCTTCTTTGGGGAGGGCCTGTCTAGCACCGTTTTTGTCCTGTTTGTTTGTCTGCCTCCTTATATGGCATGTGCTGGCCCATGTCCCTGCTACACCCTGGACCCCTCCTCTCGCAGTGCTGTTTGCTTCCCTGTCCCCTGCTGCTCTGGATACCCTCCCAGTCTCCTCCAGCCTCCCTCCCCTCAGCTCACCGCTGCTGCCTCTGGATGCTGTGCCTTAGGCCCCCCTGAGCGAGCCCCTCCTGCTGACTCCCCTGGGGCAGCTCTGGCGGCTCAGGAGCCTGCGGAGCATCCCGAGCATCCCGAGCTGTGCTTTGTGCCATGTCTGACCTGCGGGCAGTGCAGGTGTGCTTCCCAGGAGAAATGTGCCCCAGCAGTGGGTTGCTGGTGATGTTAGAACCGAGCCCCTCTCTTGCAAGGGCCGTTGGTAAGTAACCGGTGACGTTCCCCTTTCACAGGCGCAGGAAACATCCCATTTTACACAAAGGATTAGTGCCACCCACGGTTCTCCCTGCACAGAATCACAGTTCAAACTGGGGATTTCTGTGGATCCTTAAGGCTGTTTCAGGGATTTAACACCAATGCCAGGATGGTATCATTAATGCCATGGCTCAGGCGCCTGTCATTAATATCTTCTGTTCGCTTGCACTGTTCCTTCTTTAAGGTTGTTCTACAGATTTCCTTTCAGTTTCATTTGTATTATATTTAAAGTTTGTTTTCTAATGCATATGTTCTGCCTGCCTAGTTTGTTTGAAATAACAGATTATTTTTTGGTTTTTAATTTATGCTGGAAACATTGATACAGAATCTGATTTTTGTATGTTAAATATGCAGAAATTTGTTTAGAGAATTTGGGCAACAAAAATGGACTTTGTATCAATGGTTTGTGTTTGTTGTCCTTTGTTACCACTTAATATTAAATTAGTTGAATGGTACAAATTTAAATTCAATTTAAAAAGCCCAACCTGCTGAGCTTTAACCCATAAAATATTTTCTTTCCTAGAGAACCAGAATGTTTCCAGATAACTCACAGCCTTTGTTTTAAAATCTGCCTATTAAATAGACTTTTTGAGAATTTTTATTTGTTGCAACTCTGTCTGAGCAAGGAGTCCATACTTCTTCATCTTTTTCTGTCATCAGCTTCGAAGCATCTTGTTTGGACATGTCATACTTCTGTTTTATTTAATAAAATCAGCAATATTCTGCTTTTTCTTTCAAGTTGCTGTCAGCCTTACCCTTCTGTCTTTCCTTCTGCCTTCCTCTTCATTTTTTGCTGACTGCTGCCCTCTGTCTTCCTGTTTTTTCTTTATCTTTTAGAGAAGAGTCCTTCTATTGTACTGTTCCTATAACACCTGTTAAGAGGGAGGGATCAGGCTGGGAGAGGACAGAGGAGGTGAGGTCGTAAAAGTCTGAGCTAATTGAAATTTAGGTATATACAATGCAAATTCACTTCAGGCAGCCCTACACATATTTTCCAAAGTTTTAATATTTTGATCTTAACAATGGAATAATACTTTTTGATTTTCAGCTTAATCATGATGACTTTTGAATGAAATGTAAAAGTTTCATTTGAAGTTTTGCCACTACTGTAAAGCTGAAATTATTGTAGGTATTAAACAGCAATTTAAGGAAATAAAAAAGTTGGCAATTAAGTAATGCTAAATTTGAGATATAACAACTACAGTTAAAAAGAACAAAGCACACTCCATTCTTATCTCATGATATGAAGGGGGCATTAGGTGGAAGGCACAGATGGGTTTGGTGGCAACCTTAAATTTGGGGGTTGGTTTCTGGGTTTTTCCCTTCCATTGGCTATTGACTCTGTCCCAGTTTTGACATAGAATATACCCCCTTGTTCTATAAGGTCAATGGAATTTGCATGATTTAACTGATTGCAAGAGCTCTTAGTCATTTTTTTAACCTTTAACCTTTTGGCAGTTTGATAATAAGCATATTTGATAATGTGGACCACTAGCACATACATTTGTAGCTGAAGTTATTTATATTATGATTTCAGAATTTGTTTGGAAGCAACAGTCTTGATGGAGGAAGCAGCCCTATGGTAAAACCTAAAGGAGACAAACAAGTAGAGTATTTAGATCTGGACCTAGATTCTGGAAAATCTACCCCACCTCGTAAGGTAAGTGGATCTTCAGCTCTTGCAGTCCTGCCATCAAGAGTTTAAAATTGATTCACAGGTAGTTACTGGGAAAGAGGGAACCTCCAGCAAGATCACAGAATCATAGAATCAGCCAGGTTGGAAAAGACCTCTGAGATACTGTCATGGTTACTAGACCATGGCACTGAGTGCCACCTCCAGTCTCATCTGAAAAACCTCCAGGGATAGAGAATCCACCACTTACCTGGGCAGCCCATTCCAATGCCTGATTACCCTCTCTGTAAAGAATTTCTTCCTAATATCTAACCTAAACCTCCCCTGGCAGAGCTTAAGACCATGCCCTCTTGTCTTACTGAGAGCTGCCTGGGAGAAGAGACCAACCCCCACCTGGCTACAATCTCCTGTCAGGGAGTTGTAGAGAGTGATGAGGTCTCCCCTGAGCCTTCTCTTCTCCAGGCTAAACAACCCCAGCTCCCTCAGCCTCTCCTCACAGGACTTGTGTTTGAGTCCCTTCACCAGCCTCTTTGCTCTTCTCTGGACCTGCTCCAGCACCTCAATATCCTTCCTGAACTGAGGGGCCCAGAACTGGACACAGCACTCCAGCTGTGGCCTCACCAGCACTGAATCCAGGGGAAGAATCACTTCCCTGCACCTGCTGGCCACACTGTTCCTGATCCAGGCCAGGATGCCATTGGCCCTCTTGGCCACCTGGGCACACTGCTGGCTCCTGTTCAGCTTCCTGTCAATCCAAACTCCCAGGTCCTTCTCTGCCTGGCTGCTCTCCAGCCACTCTGTCCCCAGCCTGTACCGCTGCAGGGGGTTGTTGTGGCCAAAGTGCAGGATTCAGCACATTGCCTTGTTGAACCTCATCCCGTTGGAATCAGCCCAACTCTCCAGCCTGTCCAGGTCCCTCTGCAGAGCCCTCCTGCCTTCCAGCTGATCGACACTCCCCCCCAGCTTAGTGTCATCTGCAAATTTGCTGATGATGGACTCAATCCCCTCATCCAGATCATCAATAAAGATATTAAACAGAACTGGCCCCAACACTGATCCCTGGGGGACACCACTAGTGACTGGCCACCAACTGGATGCAGCCCCGTTCACCACCACTCTCTGGGCCCGGCCCTCCAGCCAGTTCCTAACCCAGCACAGAGTGCCCCTGTCCAAGCCGTGGGCTGCAGCTTTTTCAGGAGAATGCTGTGGGAGACGGTGTCAAAGGCTTAACTGCTTTCTCAAATGGTCAATCCAAGAGACAGTGTCGGACCTTTCAGGAAGACCTGTGCTTGTTCTATATCTGTTTGGGACATCTACTTACTTTTTGCTGATAATTTATTTTAACATGTTTTTTACTCTTCCTTGCCTTTTCCAGAAGAAGAGCAGTGGCTCGGGCAGCAGCGTGGCGGACGAGAGAGTTGATTACGTGGTGGTCGACCAGCAGAAAACGTTAGCACTGAAGAGCACACGAGAGGCCTGGACTGATGGGAGACAGTCTACGGAGTCTGAAACACCTACGAAAAGTGTGAAGTGAAAATACTGCTCTGTCTTGAAAGAACAGGAAGAAGTGAATTCTGAAGAATTACAGAACCACAATGGCAGTGTTGTTCAGCTGTACAGCACCTGATTCACTGGTGTGTGAGCAGGTTCTTCACCGAATAGGATGGAAGCCAAGGGACACTTTGAATATATCAAAGGAACTTTTCGGATCATAAATTGGCTCTGTGGTGTCTGGAAAAATCGCAGCCTGTAAATAACATGTAAAATAATATCACTTAGCTTTCAGAAAACCTTTTGTTCTGTAGTTAACACATTTGTAGTATTACCATGTTTATGCACTTTTTCAGTTACAATGTTGGTTCAGGTATTCCCAGTAAGTATACCTTAATGCCTAATTCATCTGGAGAATTCTTTTTTCCTTACACTACTATTCCTTACAATTTTAGGTTAATTAAGCTACATGTAGATATGGAAATTAATATTTGAACTTCATTTTAACAACTCAAAATTGATTTTGCAGAAGTACTTTCACAATTGAATAATCTACTTGAAATGCCAAGAGACGACCGCTAGTTACATACTTGTTTATATTTAATACACACAAGATTATTTGGAAGTCTACAGGTTACCTTCCTAACAAAAATTGCTGTGAGTTAATAATAATGAACTGTACTGGGTTTAGACCTACAATCCTGGCTTATATGTTAGTTGTTAGTGGTGGAACTTCTATTGTATTTTATTAATGACAGTGTTCTGTGTTCAATGGGTGAAGATTCTGCAGGGTGGGATCTTACACTTTCAAAGACTGAATAATTAAATACCAAGTAAGCCTGCAAACCACTGATGGCATGCAGTAATATTGTGATCTCACACTTATTAACAAGAAATAACCTTTATATTATTTACAGAAGGTAGAGTATATAAATCAGGTACGTACCAAGCACTGTTGTGCTAATACACTGATCAGGTTTAGACAATGAGCTTTAGTTTTGTACTATTTAGAAGTTCTAATGGCAGTTTTCAGTTTGAGATTAATGGGAAAGTTTGACATTCACTTTTTGTAGTACTAGCAAAATACTGTGATTTTGAATTAGACATTAATTCAAATGGAAATACTATGTTTTGACACCATAGTGCCCTTCTTATGAGCTCTATTTTACTTTAATCTCCTGCTTGGCCTTATATTTAAATCCCTATGCAACTGATATTTTATATCTCTGTTTTTAAAAATTAGATAATATACCTAAATGATCCCCTTGTAAACCACTTGTTGCTCTTTCCTGGTACAGGATTTTAAGCTCTGTATACTGTGATCCTTTATTTTACTATGCCAGTTCCAAATAATAATCTGCCTTGGTTTTAGAAACATTTTTTTGTTATTTGGAAGAAGATAGAGATTTTTTAAATACATGAATGAGTTAGGTCTAGATAGAAAACTTACTAACACTCTCATTTTACACAAACACCCTCAAGTAAGTGGTTGGTTTCATTTTCCCACCCAATTGTTTTATTTTGTCCGGATCATTTAAAAGTTGAGCATAGAGCTGCATTGTTTTCTGGCATGTTGGCCTTAGTACTGTGCCTAATCTACCATTGGTTGTTTCTCTCCCCTCACAGCCACAATCTACAGTATGTAAATTATCTTATTCTTAACAAAGATTCTTTTTAAATTAGTAATATTTTGATGCTTTGAATGTTCATTTTAAAAAAGAAACTAAACACAATGCATTTTGAGGTGAATTTTAAATAAATCAAGTTGTTCGGTTTTGATGTGTAAACTCTGTCCTGTGAAACAGCAAACGGGGGTCAGTGCGTCTGTGAGGGTGCCTGGATACCAACCATCCTTGGTCAAAATTGTAGACTGCCTCTTAGTACCTCTCAAAAAACAAATGTACAGCTAAAACAATTCTCAAAAAGAATCTCTGATTTAAAACCCTGCACCAAGAAGGTAAATGATGTGAATTCTCACTCCTCTGGGAGCCTGAAGCAGTGATGTGAGTCAGGGAAAACTTGATGGCTCCATCAAAATTATCTCAGATCCGTAAAGATTCTGGAGCTGTAGCTCAGCTCTGCTTTGATGGTCTTGCTATCCCATAACAAACTCTCCTTCACTGATGCCACAGCTGAAGCAGCCACAGGCATGGTGAGTACTTGGTAACTAGTGTAATGATATTTTGTTTGAGGGCATTGGCTTGAAGCATTTTACCAGTGCAATGGCAGCCGTGCATCTTGACCGGTGGGATGCCCATAATTCTTCACAAATGTGGTTGAAGTATCACTTTGCTGTTTATCCTACACAATTGTTTCGGTGCTTGCCACTGGGGAGAAGAACCCACACTGTGGACTCCTACACTCATGCCTGCACCTGAGGAGTGAGATGATCTTGGAATACTTCAAACTTATGTTTCTTTGGTTTCTCAAGAGGCAGGAGAATTTGAGGGAGAAGGTTTGGAATCTTCTATGTAATCCTAACCTGTCTGTCCTTGAAACATTGACCAACTACGTGACTATGTTTTATTTTTAAAACTCTTTGGGTTTTTACGATACTGATATTTAAATATCAATGCTATGTTTTCAGATGTTGTGAGAATCTCTGAGACTGAGGTATAAAAGCCTGAAAGAATCAGTTTCCTAGGCTGACCTCTCTTGCTGAGCTAGTGATAGAAGGTGGGTTTGCTTTAAGTTTGCTGATATCAGTCCTTGGTTTACAGATTACACCTATTCTTTCTTCATTTAATATTTGGCAGCATTCACAACATTGATGTTATTATGATTGAGAATCCACTCTTAATTTCTAGGCTTTTTCCCTTTCTTCTGCTAAGGAAAACGGAAGTTTTCACACTGCACAGACAGTATAATGCTTTTTGAATAACAGTCCAAAATTTCTCTTTAATTAGATTTCTTAGCAGTTTTCTCCCCCTTATTCCTAATACATTTTCCCTGTATTATGTCTTCCAGAGTATGTTCAGAATCAGAGGCGTGATACTAACTTTTGATGATATGTCTCATTTTCACCTGTAAAGCTAGAGGGGCTTCATGCTGCAGATGAGTCTGAGCTCTCTGATGGTCTGAGGATGTGAATATTAAATTGAAAATGTGAATCGTAAAACTGTAGGCAGTAGAAAGTGAGCTGGACTGATGTTAGCTTCTGTGCCACTTTCTGTTACTAGCTTTGTGAGGACACACTAGTTGGAGGGATGCTGGTGGAAACTCCAGTAGATACTGGTGTAGAAGTATTTAATGAATGTTCTTTGTCAAGTGTTCTATTTCTAGACAGGTAAGTTCTTTCTTGTTTCACTAAAACAACCTGTTACCAGTTGTGGATATAGTTTTCATTGCTGTATAACCTTCATAAACCAGGTTCATTATAAACTGCAAATATATGTATGTAATAGGTATTTTACAAATACACAACATCTTGCTCACAGAAATCAATAGAAAAACTTAGTGCCTTGTGCATTCAGATTGACTCTAGAGGTGATTTGGTATCACTCCATGGTATCATCTGAACATTATGTTATCTGGTAAGTACCAACAGCCACACTTTTACACACTGTGACACAATCACTGTCACCTCATGAAGTGCAGGTGCAAACACAGCTGCTCTGTTCTGCTAAACATTTGTAACGTGACATTGAAAAACATACAAATGTGATCGTTAGTCTTTTTTACTTTACTGAGACTTGTATTTATGTTAAAACAATATTAACAGTCCACTCATGTGTGACGGTTGTGACGTAGCACCACGCTTAGGGCGTACAGACAGATTACAATATGGCTGTTTTAATTAAGTAATTTAGATTTCGTTGGTCCACGTAGAGAGTCATTGGAGTGATGGGCAGCTCTACATCTTTCACAGTGCACTATGAGCTAAGCAAGATTTTTATCACAGTGACATTTAAGCTTAGCTATTACTGACTGCAGCAGTGAATTTATATATATACATATTAGTCCTGCAAAAGTGTTTTGGAAATTTAGCAGCCCTGGACAGAGCTTCCATTCCATCCTTAACTATAGAGGTTTGTGTCATGAAGAGCCAAAGGATGTTTACTTGCTCAAGGCAAAAGCCATACAATACAATTATTGTATGTACAATTTAGACATCAATAATGTCACTTGATCTGTTTAAATATTCATACCTGTAGCTCTTAAGTGATGAACTTAAATTTGGAGATTATCCTCTATATTTCCTGCGTCTGCTCTTGGTATCTGTGCATTGCACCAAGCTGCTTCTTTAAGGTTCATTTCTTGTTGTTTGTATTATTACTTGGGAATGCTAATGTGGTCCATGACCACAAATAACAGGTGCTTGTCCAGCAATTAGTGTAATAAATGTTCCACAGAAACATTGTGTTGATCGGGTGTAGATGAACCAAATACCAAGCAATGAGGTTTTTGGCTTTTTGCCTTAACTGAACAAGCAGTGCGTACCTTGTCAGGTTGAGAACTGAACCTCAAAGTGGGACAAAAAGAAAAGGTGCTTCAGATGGTTATGAACAATGTCTTTGACATGATAAGCTTCCCACTATATCTTTATGGTTTGGCATCCTTGGTGTTAAGTTTCAGTACCAGAAGTGGAAGGATAGTAGGTATTGGATGCATGACCAGGTGAAAGGTTGTGCCATCTCGTCGTTAGATAAACAGAGCTAGACTGTTCTGATGCCAGTGGTTTTCTTTCTAGATGGTCTTTAGAAGAAAATGTCCATGTTTTATTTGAAAGGGACCGTCTATGTTTGCTTCAACTTTTTTAAAAGAGGTTAGTTGAAGGGTGTAGTTGTATAATCTGCTGCACACACACATAATGTTTTAGTGTACTATACTAAAATGGAATAGGAAAAAAATCCTGTACAGTTCAGAAGATAAAACACAGGGTTGTTAAAATAGAGACTCTCGAAATTTTCTTGTAGTTACAAAATCAGCCTTTGTAGTAATCACTAGGATATGCTCTTGAAAATTCTCACAGGATCTGTCATCATTGCCAAGCCTTTTCTGGTAAGGTATATCTGCAGTGAAATAATAAAAAATGTGTGTCACATCAATTTTGAGAAAGGCCAATCCTAATAAGATTTTATTAAATGCTGTGTGAGGTCCTGGGTTTAGTGTGTGTCTGTGGGGCTTGCACAGGGTACCCAGGTGGTTTGATTGCACTTCAGGAGAGGATGTGGAAATCCAGTCTGCTGAAAATATTTAACAGGTATAACACAAAGTAGAACCAGGCTTAGTATTACTTCTAGAATCAACCAAATGTATTTTAAGTGTGAAATAAAATGCTTTTGATTTGGGGAAAGCAAAAGAGGCTCATATAGGGCTTCTCAATGCTTTATTGAATTTAGTTGTAGACATTGCAAGAGAGTTGAGTTGTTCTTGGACTAGCTGTAACTAGCTAGAAACTAGCTATATAAAATGCTAGAGGTTTGGGTTTTTTTAGTGCCACTAAAATTCCAAGGACCAACACTTACAGGTGAAGTATAGATTTCTATTCTAAACCCCTGTTTACAGAAAATCTGTTGGTATCTGGAAAGCTGATCATTGATACTGAATGCGAGCAAATACAACTGGGCATATGAAATTTGCCTGTACTGCTTTTTCTTAATCAGAAGGCCAGAACAGGAGCAAAGTATAATTATGGCTTATTTTTCCTGAATTCCTACCAGACTTTAAAATACATAAGCTTTCATATTTTTATGCTCTTTTCAGGGAATAAACTTTAGAGGAAGGAATCACTGCTTGTTTCTGTGCAGTTGTGCTGTGGATTTACACACTTGTAAACTACACAGATTTAACTGAAATGTTTAGGGTTTTTTTCTGTTGCCTTTTAGGGGTGAAGGATGCAGGGCTAGGAGTTTTGGAGATGCCTCAGACTGGCCTGCTATAGTACTTCAGTTTGAGTCTGGAGTTATTGCATCAAAATGGTGATTCAAGCCTCTGCTGATGTTGTCTTCATAGTAATACCTAGAAATCATGGTGTGCATATTTAGTTACATTTTAAAAATTAATTGTAGCAGAGACCAAAATGTTGGAAACAAATGGTGTTTAGATTTAGGCTCCCTAGTCTCCAGTTAGGCATAGAGCAGCATTTTAAAAAGGCCTTAAGTGCAACAGGGTTCAAATTCCCCAGGCACACAAATCCACTGCATGGTCTTTTGAGGAGTAGAATTTAATATCCGAGGCACCGGTGTACCTTCTTTAAGTAAGTGAATGTTCCGAGAACTTTTTCAAAATAATTTAATTTCTGCTTAGGTATGTAGATATAAGTTTAGGAACAAAACTGTCATGGTTTGAGCAGGCCCAAAATCCAATTCTGATTCCTAGCCCCCCACCCACATCTCAACCCCATGTGAGATGGGTTTTCCAGACAAAAACACGAGACTCAATATGGGGGAAGGAATATATTACAAAGACTATACACATAAATAAATACTATAATACATTGCATACAATCTTAACTCTATATCTATCTCTACCATGACAATAATATTTACAATGGGCCCAATCTCTTCTCCCTCCAAATAAAAGTCCAGGAGAGAAGAAGAAGAAAAGACCCCTTCCAGTCTCTGAGCAACAGGTCTCTCTCTAAGCAGCAGGCTTTCTTCTTCTCTTTCAGGCAGCAGTTGCAGCTGGATCCTTGCCAATACACACGAGGGGGGTCTCCAAGCCCCTCTCGGCCCCTCGACGCCAAACGAAGGGTCTTTCCGTGGACTACGTAACCCCAGACAAGGTCGTTCCACCACGGTCATATCACGAAGCACGGGGGTCTTCGTGACAGTCTGGTATCTTCAGGGGAAATCAAGCCCCTTCACAGAGCTTCTGTGCTCTGCCTCAAAGATGGCTGCCAGCTTCTCTGAAGCTGCAGCAAAGGGGGGGGGGAAGCCCAAGGTCACCCCCTCCACACACATTCCTTTGGCCATCCTGGCTGAGCTCTCAGGAGGCCGGAGCTTCTTAGCTCCTCTCTGTAGTGCATACTGCACTTTAGGACTCCACTCAGTCCACCACCCCCTCCTCTTTCTCAGAGGGGTCTCTAGCGAGTTTGGGGGTTTTGGTTTGTCCAGTTCTTACCCTCCGAAACTCTCTTCCTGCTGCTGGCTCGGGTCTCTTGTCCTGCTGCTGCTTTTCTTTCTCCTCAGACACCTCTGTGTCTGCCTTAGCTGCATACCGGCTTGTGTTGTTCCTTTGGTCTTTATCAGTTGGCTCTTTGCCACTGTTCTTCGGACGCTGCTGTCCCTGCTGCTCCGTCACCCACTCGCAGTGGAGAAAACTCTTTCGGCATCTCAGACACAGGTATTTAGTTCAGTTCTGAGTCCCTGCAGCCCCCCAACCGGGGCTGGGGGGGGCAGAGGCCCCCAAGGGCCCGGAGCCCATTCTCCTCGTGGCCTCTACAACATGGCCACCTCTTCTTCTAACAACAAGTACCACTGCTTCTCTTCCGGTCTCCAGAGATATGTTTATATTTTGCAGGAGCATTGATTGGGTCAAGCTCCAAGGGTCACCACCCCCTGGGGGTTACCACTTTCAGCTTCAGGGGGAAACCTGGTTCAAACCACTACAACAACTTTAAAAATACTCTGTGTTTTAACTATTTTTCTTCTCCTTCATAAATGAACGAAGTGTTGATCCTGAAGACATTTTACCCACTCACAGCTCAATATGAGGGACCATGGAAGAGACTTGTCCCTTGAACTTTTTTAAAAACAAGAAGAAAATTAAAAGAGCCAACCAGGACCAGGATTTAGCCTATGATCTGCCTTGCAGTGAGCCCCCTTTCCCTCATACACTGTGGAGTGGAGCTACCCCCAATTCCAGTGCTCAACTTAGAAGTAGGGACAGAAATCCTGTGGCCAGTGCCAGAAAAGCACCAACAGGCTCTGAAGAAGTGGTGTGCTTAAAAACCAGATCAAGAGTTGAAGCAAAAATTTAGTTTTGGAGAGGATTGGTGGGTGGTGGGTTTGTTTCGCCTGTGTAAAAGGAACACGATGAACTTTAGGATTGGGATGCAAGTACACTTGGTACTACCCTTTACAGGCTGTGCTGCATCTTGATGTGAATTTTATTGTTCAACCTCATTTTTTTGTAATGGTATATGTGGTCTATATTTTTTGTAGAGTATCCTTGCATTTGGTGTACCAGGAGGAGGGGCCATCTTTTAAACTATGGGATCAAGGAGCAGAAAATGCTGGCTCACACCCTTTCTCTAGCCAGGCATCCAACCTGCCTGGAATACAGTCCCCTCAGACTCTGGGAAGAAGCTGAATGGGTGCAGGTTTATGGTCAGGTCTGATCTTGAACTGTGGGATGGTTTTATGCAAGCTTATTCCAGCCTTAGTTTTTGTGATAATGCACTTTGTAGTGACTGGACACATAGATTCATCAGTAGTTTCAACCTCTTTTTGTCAAGGTGTACTTGCATAAAAGTTTAAGGATAAATTTCCAGTGGATAGTTCTTGAGATTTTCTTTTAGTGGGTGCATTGTGTAGAAGGGTGGAAACTTCAAATTAAACAAGCAGTAACTATTCTGTAAATGGGATGATACTTTGCTTTAAAAACAAGAAAACCAACAACAGAAAAACCCCACAAAATAAACACTCAGAGAGCCCTAAAAAACCAAACAAACACAAAAAACAACAAACAAAAAGAAAAAAAACAAACAACTTGACTTCAACTATATATCTTTATTTAGTATCTTCTATTTATAGGTCTGACTATCTTCAGGTAAACCACAGCTGCACAGACCTTCTCTGCTTCCTTCAGAGAGCATCCCTCCAGAACACCGTCAGTTCAGCTGGCTGGGGTCATAATTTTTGTCTCCCCTGCATCATAATGATCTGAATAAATGCTGTTACATTTTTCCCAAGACACTTAGTTTTTTGGTGAAGTCTTACTTTGGTTTCCTGTGTCTTTCTGATGTGATTTTCTCCCCAAATACTCTGCTTCATTAAAGCAGGTTTGAGAAACAATTAATTTTATAATAGCTGCTCTGTTTTTCGTGAGTGAGCAGAAGTGTTTTTTTTGTAACATAGCAAATTTGTTATTATTCAGAAGTATCACTAATGCAGAAAGGAATTCAGACGATGTATACAAACTAGTAACTCAGAAGCAGTGACTGGAGGCTGATACAAAAAGCTATTCATGCCTAATGCCAAGGCCTCAGGAAATACATGTGGCACAAAGCAAGCACAGTCTACAGCACACATAAAGAGCCCACCATTTCTGCAATAAAATCTCTATTGGAAGCCCCTATATGTCCTATTTATTCTGATAATATACTTTCAGGAAAGTAGACATTTGTCAATGTGAGTTAAGTGTCAAAGTGTTTTTCAAAATCTTTCCATGAGTATTTAAGTATCTAAACACTACGGGGAGAATTGGCCCAGGTCACGGCTGAGAAGAAACAAAGCAGCATAAGAAAGGCAAGAAAAACCTGAAAATCAGATTAAGACACTACTGCAGAGTCCTCGATGTATGAAATTTGGGTGTAGAGGCACATTGATAACGTGGAATCCCACTAGAACTCTTAATTTAAGTGATAGAATTGCAGATACAGTTAATTTAGAAAAGTTAAAGTATTAGTCTTGCTTAAAAAACCTCTTTTTCAGATTCATCCCTATCCTTCAGTGAAGTTCAGGTTTATATCCTTTAGGTTTATATCCAACTTCTTAAAATGCTTTTCTGCTCTAAGAATGACAGGAGCAGGAGAAAGTTGGGTGGCTTAATAATGGCCCATCTTCGCGAACGAAGATTTGGGGAAAGGTCTTTTACCTTTCCAGCCTGCGCAATGGATTTTTTAGGTGAGACACAGCCTGCGCTGAACTGAGCCCACCCTTTAATCCTAAGGTTCATCTGCCGGGGCCAAGCAAGCTTGGACAATGGCAGTGAGGTCCTCAGGACGTAGGTTTGTTTAGAGTGTCCTTCTCATAGATGGATGGCCTCACAGGGCTAACGACCTCCATCAGGCCAGGAGACCGGGGACTAGAACCCGTGGTCGCAGCAGTGAAAGTCCTGCACGCTAACCACTAGGCCACCAGGGGTCTCTGGGTGGCTTAACTGCAGTGCAAATAGGTGGAGAAGGGACTTTTCCAAGGGAACCTGTCCTTGCACTGCCTCCCTCTGGTTGCCGTGCTGTAAGGTGTGGAGTGAACTTCGTGGGTGAAAGGAAACACAGCCAGGGCAGAACCAGGTCGTTGAGAGGGAGGAGAACCTGGAGTTTTGAAGAGGGAAGGATTTTTTTTGTGTAATAAAGTGTTTGTGCGTTATTTCTTATATAAATATGTATTTTACATATTAAAAAAAATGTATTTTTGCCCTTTGGTTGAACCTTTTCTATCATAGCAGTATGCAAATAAAACGTAAAAGCATTTTTTTTTTTAATTCTGGTTTTATTTTTTTTGTGAGAGTGCTGCTTGTTACAGAATCTTATTCTTTGAGGTTTTCTGTAACGGGCTTAGCAGTTGACTCTGTAAGGGGTCATTTTTTTGCATAAGTAAATTGTATTCAAAGGCCTTGTTTTGAACTGGACACAAGCACAGTATGACATGCTATGACAGTCTGTGCATGCCATGTTGCTGTTACCAAATTGTCACCGTTTCTTTTGTATGAAACATTTGACTAGGTTGCTTACACCGTAATTTGAACAACCTCAATGTCATCGTCACAGGACTCAAAATTTAAAGAGCACGTGGATGAAATGTTTACTACTTACATGTTTATGTTTACCACTTACGTGTGGTAAAGTTACTTTACTTACATGTGGTAAGTGTTTTTTCCATTGCATTGAGGAATCTACTGAAATGAGAATATAGTTTGCATGTGTTGATTTTTTTTTTTGTGGAGGCCTTTTTTTTTTTAGCAGTGAAAAATCAATGTGTTGTCAGTTCTCATGAAGCTGATGACAGTGACCTTTGCTGATGGGCAGAGGATTTTAGGGTGTGGGGGTCATTGTTTTTAGAAGACAGAGCATGATTTTGATGCTGCTTTGACTGCTGACTCTTGAGTGTGTGATGTGTACATCACCTGTTGCCTGCAGCACCATTAATCTGAGGCCGGAAGAAAAATGATAGTGACAGAGAAGTGATGGCTTTGAAAAATAGACCTAATTGTATTTACTCTTGATAGGATAGTCCAGCTCAACATCAGTCTTGTGAGGGGCCAGAAAAACTGGCAGGATCTAATCTCTTTTCTGTAGTATTTTGCTTTTGCATTTCAAACTAAACTTTAAGAAAAACAACAACAAAACCCCCTAAGATCTGAATGCAAACCAGGCTCTCGTCCCTCTCCTGCCTTCCCGAATCCAAGTGCCTGCCATACATCTGATGACGTGACTGCAAACAGCGTCTATTTAATTCCTTTCATTTCCCAAACTTTGGGAAGATTTACAGTGTTGATACATGTGCAGCAATGCCTATTAGGATAATTGCTGCACAGCTAATAGCATCACTCAGAGTTGCTCTTACTTGTGGTGTTTCAATATCTTGTTTAACAAGGAGCCATCCAAAGAATATTAATTAAATAAGTTATGACTGCACAACTGAGCAACAAAATTGAAAGACATGTCGCCCAAGAGATTTGACAAAAATCTGTAATTAAGCCGTTCTTTACTAACTTCATAAGCATGTTAATAATTAGTTGTCTCTACAGTTTGGTACTGGCTCAGGGAGGGTTTTTTGCTTTATTGTGTATTTGACCATATGTTGGTGTTTAGCACATTAGTAACCCCCGTCATGAGCTTCTTTATGCCACTGGTTGCTTTCGATTTAAGGTCTTCATATTTGGGCTCTGCATGGACTCTTATGATTTTGTGTGTTCATGAACATCTTCACATCAACTTGGAAAGTCATCTTGGGGATTTTTTTGGGTGGGGCTTTTGTTGATTTTTTTGTTGTTGTTGGGATTTTTTGGGTTTTGGCTTTTGGTGGGATTTTGCATAGTCTTCTGCTCTGCTTTCACGACTTTGGAAATTTTGGAAAGAAATGTAGAGCCTCTTGTCTTTTTACTTTTGGAAAAAGTTTTGTGGGTTTTTTTTGGATTACTATGCCTGATGAAGTAGGGATGAATGATACCATGTTAGTCTTTTCTGACACCAGGCATACAAATATATCAACACCAACACCACCCCCGACAAGGTGCTGTTTTATTTTGCTGGATGGCAAAGGATCAGTAAGATTTGGATGAAGGTTGTGCTTTTTTCCCTTCTCCCCTCAAACCAGATCTTACCTGTCAGCTTCAGTCTGATTGTAAGATATGGTGTCAAAGGTACTAAACCACCTTCACCTCTCTTCCCAAATACCTGACTTCTTCCCAGGGACCTTCTACCCCGCTTTCCTTCAGTGATTCCTCCACGTGTGGTTTTGTTTGTGTGCTTTGCAGCAGAGACAAAAGAATGCAAAATGGGGAGGGGAGAGTGTAGTTCACCTCCCACTCTAACCTACACTCCTGACCACAGGGAGAGCACTGCATCATCTGAAGCAGCTCCAGGACAGGGGGCAGGAGCTCAGGCAGAGCAGATGGACACAAATCTATGCTGGAAGAGCATAGGTGGATGAATTAATACCATTAAGTATCATTTTCTGCTGCATATATTTAAAAGTTAAAGCTGTCTCCCTGAATGGAGAGAAAAGCCTTTAGCAAAGCTTAGGGACTGGGTTTCCATCTGTGTTAAGAGATGACAACAAGGAGTGGGAAAATATGTCAGTAAATTTGCTATTAGTTGAGAAATCCTATTCTAGGAAAATTGAGATTTTTTTTTTCTGGGAATTTATTCTTCTGAGTAGTTTTGGCAGAAATGAAGTGACACAATCTTTAGAAATGTCAAAGCTAATAATTTTAACTTCAAAAAAATGTTAAAGAATGTCTCTAATAAAAACCAATGGAATGACGGTTGTCATAATCATCACAGAGCTAGTCTCCATCTAGCTGCTGCCTACAAGGTTACAGTACTTTCTTGGGATGTGGGAGATGCAGCTTCACAAACCTGCAGAGTGCACTCACAGCCAGGCCTCCCTGGGGCCACTCTCAAACCCAAGGTTTGGGTTGGATGGGACCTTAAAGACATCTTGTTCCAACCCCCCTACCATGGGCAATGACAGCTTCCTCTAGATCAGGTTGCTGGAAGCCCCATCCCCTGTGGCCTCGAACACTTCCAGGGACATCCACAACTTCTCTGGGCAGCGTCACCACCCTCACAGTCAAGAATGTCTTCCCAATATTCCTCTAGTAGTGTAAAGCCATTCCCCCTTGTCTCATCATTCCATGCCCTTGTTCAAAATCTTCTCCAGCTTTCCTGTAGGTCCCCTTCAGGTACTGAAAGGTCTCAGTAAGGTCACACCAGAGCCTCCTCTTCTTGTCTTTTATTAGTCTTTGTTGTGGAATTGGACTACATCACGTATTGGCACCACAATATGAGAAACATATTAAGCTCATAGGGAGTGTCCAAAGGAGGGCCATGAAGATGGTGAAGGGCCTCGAGGGGAAGTTGTATGAGAAGCGGCTGAGGGCACTTGGTCTGTTCAGCCTGGAGGAGACTGAGGGGAGACCTCAGTGCAGTTACAACTTCCTTGGGAGGGGAAGAGGAGGGGCAGGCACTGATCTCTGCTCTGTGGTGACCAGGGACAGGACCTGAGGGAATAGCATGAAGTTGTGTCAGGGGAGGTTTAGGTTGGATATTAGAAAAAGGTTCTTCCCCCAGAGGGTGGTTGGGCACTGGAACAGAGTCCCCAGGGAAGTGGTCACAGCTCCAAGGCTGACAGAGCTCAAGAAGTGTTTGGACGAGACTCTCAGATACATGGTGTGAATCTTGGGGATGGTCCTGTGCAGGCCCAGGAGTCGGACTTTGTGATCCTTGTGGATCCCTTCCAACTCATAATATTCTGTGATTCTGTGAGTCTTAAGCAGGGTATGAAACCCGATTCCCACCTAGACTCGAATTACGCAGGCGACTTATCCCCTCTGTACGGCCCTAAGCCACAGGGAGGAAAGGATCACTTTCGTTCCCTCCCTTCAGCTTTAGTTCCCTCCCTTCGCAGCCTCTCCGGGACCCAGGCAGACCCCCGGGGAGCCCCTTCCCGGGGTATCCCTTCGCTCCCACGGCGGCAGTGCGGGATCCCTCGGGCTCCCCCAGCGGCGGCGGCGGGCGCTGCTCCCCCC
>NW_020897795.1:0-65209 GCF_003984885.1 Neopelma chrysocephalum | reverse complement strand
ACATCAAGATGGAGGTGAGTCGCCTTCCCCCCTCCCCACGGCCCCCGGCCGGGACCCCCCCGGCTCCGCCGGCGGCAGGTGCGGGACAGCCCGGGCCGCGTGGGGCCGCGGGAGACAATGGAGGGGAGGCCGTGGGGCCGCGCCAGGCCGGCTCCGGGCCCGCCGCCCGCCCTCCTGCCCGCCGGGAGCGCGGCCGGGATGGGTGAGTGTGTTTGGGGGGTCCCGACCCTCCGCTCCCCGTCCCCGCCGCGCAGGGGGCCCGGGAGCCCTGTGCTTCCTGGGGGCCCGGCAGCCGCGTTCTTCCAGCCGCGGGGACACCGGGAAGGAGGCGCCGAGCCGGCGTCACTCCCGTTGTTTGTTTTCCAAAGGGGCCGGCGGGCGCAACCCCCCCACCCCGCGCGCACCGCCGGCCTCCCTGAAACCTTCCCCATCCTTGGCGCTTCCTGGTCCAGCGGCCAGCCAGCCCGGGTTCCAAAAAACCACCCACCTTATCTGCTGAAGTGCTTAAAAACTTTTTTTTTCTTTTTCTTTTTTTTCTTTTTCCTTTTTTTTTTTTCCTGCGGGGAGGTAGACGTGGGGTTGTCGGAGGGGGTTGTTTTGGCAACAGGTGCGCGTGTTCCAGAAATTTCAAGGGATTTTTAAGTGATTGCCCGGAGATGCTAATTCTATCGCAGCATTGTTTCCTTAATGATAAGAGGAAACTGGTCGGTCCTGCTTTCAGCGCTGGGTGGTTTTGTGCTCTCTGAGTCACGCTGGGCTGTTCAACCTACTTGATCTGAATAAATTTGCAAATGCCATGTTTTTCGGATGAACAAGTAGCCAGAGCACTGTGGGAAATAAATCCTGCTCGAACCTGCAGAAATAGGGCAATTCCGAGCTGGAGTTAAGCGTGTGGAGGATGTGAAACGCGTGCTCTGGAGGCGCCCGTGTGCGAGGGCTCTCCCTGTACTGGCCAAGTCGGTTCCTTTTTACGTTAGGAAGGGATTTCCTTCCATGAAGTGGAAGTTTAAGTTGAAATGCCTTATTGAGAGTCACGAGCATCTGAAAGACTGCTTTTCTTGGTCTCTGGCTGAACGGCGAGTTCTCATCATCTGTGTTGCAGATGATGAGCTCGGATGCCGTGGTGCTCCGTGCTTTTCAGGTTAGGCATTTTGGGAGAAATGGGAATTTTGAACAGCAGTTCAAACGGTCCTGTACTTGTGCTCACTGGGTGTTGGCTGAATCCAGTGAGAGATGAGTAAGAGGATTTGGTTATGACTTCAGAAGAGCTTTAGCCATAACTTCTTTGCTCAATTCTTTATATTTTGACTAGCGAACAAAACAATTGGGTTTTTCTGTTTCCACGTGCCTTACCTGCCAGAGGTTGGCGAGGAAATACCCGCCCACAAACATCCCGTGTTTTGTCAGCCTTTGTTTCATGTGTTTCTTACTTTTCCTGTTCCTTTGTTCTACATTGGCCAATAAAGATTGAATTCAGCTCCATTCTGACTTGGCTCAATTAAACAGATGGTTAATAATCGTTTTGAAGGCATCCTGTTTGTTTCCTTTTCTCACTCTTTCAGGAATTATTTTGTAATGTTATTGTCTTAGTGTTGTTTGTCAGGGAAGGATCATCTGCATTTAGTTTTAACAGCAGAAGATGAAAATACATGTGGGAGATGGTGTGGAAAGAGTTAACCTAATAACAGGAGAGACAGGGATAAAGCAGCCCTGATCTGAAAGAGTAATTGAAGGCAGTATGTTAAGGATTTGGCAGGAAGGGGATGAAGGAGGACTGCCCCCTCCCAACCAGCTTGTTCTTCTATTGTTAGTGGTACCATTGGTGATAACAATTATTTGATTTAATAAACTACATAGGGAAAAAATACAGTTTGTCGAAATTCCTACTCAGCTTTCAGGAGAAAACTGCAGTCTGGATTCTTGTTTAGATTTGTTCCCTTGATACAGAATGATGAGGGATTGGGGGAATGTGGAAAAAGGAAAAAACCCCTTGAAATTACTCTTGCTTCAGGCCTGGAGCTGGTGCTTTCACAGTACTTTCCAGAGCTAGCTTCAGGAGGGGTTTGGCTCAGCACCCTAGGAGGGGCATGCCGAGCTCCTGGACCACAGCTGTCTCCCTCATTCATGTTGATGTGATGCTTTAATGATGGAGCTAAATCGGATTACGGGGACCCAGCTCTGTCCCTCACCCAGTGGCAGGGATCTTTGATCCATCTCCAGGTAATTTTACAGTAAATAATAGAAAGCTGACTACTATATATCCACATCAGATGGCACAGCCATCTTTTGCTGCTTTGATGTAATTTGAAACAAGCTTATTCTCCTTTACATGGATATCTTCTCTTTTTCAGAGATTTTTTTTTTCTCTAATTCTTTTTCATGTCAGGAGTCTTTTGATGATGCATCCTTGGCAAAACAAAAAGAACTCCAGGAAACAGATCCTACATATGAAGAGAAAATGGTATGTAATATTTGGGAGTGTGTACAGCTATCCAGTACCTATGCACGTGAGTTTTCTGTTTGTTTGAAATCCCTTACCTAGATTTATAAAATTTTTCCTAGTTATTAAAAAATATGTAACTTGTAACCAAAAAATATCTGGAAAAAAGCTCCTCTGACCCTTCTTGTTTTCAGCATACTGAAGTAGAGCTGTCCATCCTGTAGGCAAGAGGGGGTATAAAGAGTTGAGTATTCACTTTCTCTGTCAGGCATAGAAAGATCCTCTAGGAATCTCTTTTATGAAGCTCTAGTTAAAGTCTTTAGGTTTTTGAAGATGGGTGATTCTGTGCTTCGTGGGTAAGAAAAGAGAAAATTTGCTATTTTCCTTTTTTTTTAATAATAAAGTCTTTTTTAGTTTTTATAATGTAAGAGATGGAGCCATCCATCCCTCACCATCTCACCATGTTTTCTTCCTCTGTTTCTCCCTGTTTGCCTTTCTTCCTGTTCATGATTCCAGTATCTGTGACTTCATCTGGAATTTCTTCATAGGAAAGTGAAACTGATTCTTATGATTTGCTGCTTCCTGTGTTATTTCTTCTTTTTGGCACTGAAAATAACCCAATCATCTTCTGCTCATTTCTTTGTGCTACTTTCTGGCAAACTGAAGAAAGTGAACTTGGAGTTGTCTCCTCTAAGTCTTGAGACAGACACAATTTGAAGAGGGATTGTATTTTACTGTCGCAACAGTCAGAAGATGCACTGGAAAAGAAAATGGGAAAAGTGTCTCTGTTGGTAGAAGGACAGATCAGGGTTGCAGAGTACAGCCTGTTCTTGTCTGTGTCCTGCCTAAAAAATGCAGATAATGTTTGTTAGTCTCTTAACATCCTTAAGTGCAGTGAAAGCAAGTGTGGGGATGTGTGTACAGGGCCAAAACTTGCGGAAGATTCCTCACTAAAATTTTAGAACAAGGAACCTTCTGCAGTGCAGCCTGAATCTCTTCGGTACAGTCAGTGAAAAAAGTACTTTAAAATAAGAGTTAGCAATTTGGATAGTGGTAAGATCTTACCTAGTTTAAACTGTTGCAAAGTAAACAAGCAAAACCTATGAGGAACATATAGGAAAACTTAAATTTAGTGGATGCCGATTGTAGCTGTGTCAATCACGCTTAAACTAAAGTTAGAGTGAGTTTGAGTCCTCTGTGGTACATACAGTTCTCTTTCCTGGTCTGTTTATTTTCTAACACTTTGTCTTCCTATCTCTTACATAGTGCAGGGTCTTCTTGCTTTAAAGAGGAGAACACTCACAGAGCTGGCATTGCAGAAATCTGGAACATATGTTCCTTTTTACTAATAAAACTGACTTCCTGTAACTGCTGCAAGTTGCTAAATACCAGGTTATGTTGTGGCAGCTGGCAGAATGTCAGAGTGGTTGCTGTTAACCTTGGAGCTGTTTTCCATCTTGTTTGTCTGTTCAAAGTTATGATGTGGCTTTGGGAAGGTGTGTTGATTCCAAATGGAACCTGTCTCAAAGAAACTGAACCTTTCAGATACTAACATTTTCTACTGTAATCTTTTTTGTGCAGCAGAAACAGCGACTCATATCAAAGGGGGTAGCCTGACAAGTTAGGCTGAGCATATCTAAGGCCTCTGCTGCTGAAATAGATGTTCTGGCTTTTAGCTGTGAGCTGCTGTGTCCCCACTGCCCCCTTTCATGCCAGCTCTGCTGCTTATCTGACACCCCAGTGAGGTTGGTTTATCTTGCTGAGCAGGCAGGACACTAATGCAGTAAAAAGTAGTTGTTGCCAGTTTGGTGAGATGAATGAGTTCATTGAAGAATCCTGTGTGTGATAGGTGGGGGTAAATTTCTGGGAGTGGGACTATCACTTGATACGAGAAAGTTGTTAAGGGGGCTCTGGCCTTATCTAGTGAGACTGGTGCAATCTTTGTGCCAAAGTCATATTTCAGTCTTGGCGCAGGTCTGTCCCACAGCTTTGATCTTGCTGGGTAACAAAGGCAAGCCTTGGCCCAGGCTACAGAAAGACTATAGAATCTGTCAGCAGCAGTTATATTGATGTTAACCATCTTTTCTTTGATGTTGTAGCTATGTATATAAAGAAATGTGAATCTGTGTTGTTTAAAAAGTATTTGTTAGGGTTTTTCTTTTGAACGAATACATGCTGTCACGTCTCACCATTGTTCCATTTAATTTTCCCTTGTCAACAGCAAACAGACAGAGCAAACAGATTTGAGTATCTGTTGAAGCAGACTGAGCTCTTTGCTCATTTCATTCAGCCTGCTGCTCAGAAAACTCCAACTTCACCTTTAAAAATGAAGCCTGGACGTCCACGAATAAAGAAGGACGAGAAACAGAATTTACTGTCAGCTGGCGAGTGAGTGATGGCACACAGGCCAACTTGTACTGTAATTAAGATCTTATTGCACTTTAGAAGTGTAAGTTAAACTTGCTCAGCTTTAATCCTACTTCAGCGTGTGGGGTTTTTTTAATCTGCCTACCTGTAAGTTGAGGGTTGTTTGAGAATTCTAGGAGTTACAGGAGTTCTGTGTGTTGATGCTAAAGCATGAAGAAAAGCCAGAAACTTACTGCTTTCTTGGATTTTTCCAGCTACCGGCATCGTAGGACGGAGCAGGAAGAAGATGAGGAGCTGTTAACAGAAAGCTCCAAGACAACCAATGTCTGCACTCGATTTGAAGAATCTCCATCATGTGTGTTTCCTGGTTTTTGAGGGGTTTTTTGCCACTCTTCTTTTTCTTCAAAATGTTGTTCAAAATGAACTTTGTTTTCATCCTCCCTAAGGATAATGAATTAATCTGGGGGGACAGGAGGAGGATTTAAAAGATGGGACAAAATGTATTAGTGAGGGACTGTTTATTTTCAGTCAGTCTAGAAAGATGGTCCAGCGAGTCTTGTCCTTAAGAAATCCAGTTCCTATACTTTAGTTACTAGGAAAGAGTTTTTAAGTCCATCATCTTCCCATTTTTACATGTGTAACCTATATTCTGATATAATTTAAAGTACCTAACAGCTTCCAGTTCATTTAATAGAATTCAGTATTAGTGTTTTAATGTTTGACTGTGTTCAGATTTGGAGGGTGGTGATAGAGTTAGAATTTCTATGTGCTGTGGGTTCTTGCAAAAAACAAAGCTGTTGGAGCAGCTTGCAGAAACAAAATTACCATGTTGCTGTCTCCAGTCTGCATTGTCCTTGGAATTTATTATATGAATTTGCTACTTGTTTTTGTTCTGTAGCTTTGATAATCACTGGCAATGAGCAGGGAACGGATGGTGACATTCTTTCAAAAGTTTCTGTAGATCTTTTAGTCTATTCTTTTGTCTTTTAGATGTGAAATGGGGAAAGCTGCGGGATTATCAGATCCGAGGACTGAACTGGCTCATTTCTCTATATGAAAACGGCATCAATGGCATCCTGGCAGATGAAATGGTACGGACATAGCCTGTGTTTCTAAGGGCTTAAGAAAACATGCAATACAACATGTCCATTGTTGTATGTCCGTGCCCATTTTAGTCCCTACATGGGATTTTTAATAACACAAAACGCGATATATAATTTGTCAAATCTTATTTTTCTAGTGTGTTTGAAGTCTCTAATGTTAAAAGTGTCACAGGTGTCTTAATTTAAATAAACTGTGCATGCAGGTTTAGAAATGGGCATTTGAAAAGGGAATCTATCAAACTTTAGAAACATGAACTTGATGGAGGGGAGTTGTTCCATAGAATGACATGTTCTCTTTTTGTTTTTTTCTCTAAATCGCAGGTGTTTTGTTATGGTATTCTCAAGCTGCCCTTGTGAGGAGAGTGTCATATATGAAAAGAGCAACAAATGAGGAAACACTTCCTGTTGTTAGGGCAAAATGTAGATATCAGGATATGAGTGTCCTATATGGACTGATCTCTGCAGCAAGAGCTACGGCAGTGGGAAATTTCCTGGCAAAAATGATGCAAAGATAGATGTAGCTAGAGACCTATGTTAAAATTTCTTATACAGCATGATCATGGACATTTCAGTCAGAACTGGCCATGGTAGCTTTTGTTTCTGTTTTTATTCCTCCCCCTCCTGAAAGACAAGGGATGAGTACAGAAGAAAATGTAGTAGTTTCACAGGCAGATATAAATAAAATCACTAAGAGGACAAAAACATGTCTCTTTTTCTTAAGGAGCAGAAAAAAACAAAAATCTAATTAATTTCAGTATATTGCGTTTCCCGTATCTTGTAATTTCTCTGTAATAAAACTTATTCAAGATAAGTTAGACACAAATGAGTTTAAATTATTGTTTAGTAACGTGCTTCATTCCAAATTATATCAAGGATTTTCTTCAACATACATGCTCATGAATAGAGGAGTTTGTTGGGGTTTTTTTTGGCCAAATACAGTTCTAAGTGGAGCAGGCTTGTTTTAACAAAAACAACTGAGATGCTTTGTAAGTCCTTGGATGTGTGGTATTCCAAAATCCATCTTGTGTTGAGGAGTTACAGTATTTATTATTAAATTTTTTTTTATTAATTCTTAGGTATTAGTCCTTTTGAAGTTATTAATGCTTTTCACGCAGCTTGTAAACACTTTTCCACATCTTGCACCAGGCTGTGTTTATTTTGAAGACATACTTGAATTTTAGAACCAAAAATAACTTATGCTGGTGGTTTTTGGGTTTTCTTTACGTCCCATGTGTTTGAGTCACAATATTTTTAAATTATTTTGCATTACAGGAGTGATCTGTTTTTTGAAGGTCTTCCTCTGTTTTGTTTCAGTTAAAATTCTATGCTGAAGGTACAAAGTTTTAAATATTTCTCCTGAATAAAGAACCAAACACCTTAAGTACTTGGTTTTGGGTTTTTTTTTGACACATGCAATTATTTATATTTGTTTGGCTTTCTTCTCACAGAAACTGATGTCATTTTTGGCCTGTGAAAGCCTACTTTTGAAAATTAATTAAGAACTTAATCACTACTATAAAATATTAATTTAATATTGTAACATAAAAATTAATAAAGTAAATTATAAATAATAATGAATATTTGAATAAATTAAGAAGCCTAAGGGTTCTTAATTTATTCACTTCATTCCAAGTTTAAGAGAATACGTCCATCCCATTTGAAAACTTTGACCTCTAAATAATCTAAATAACACATCAGTCTACAAAACAAAATTTTATGAAATAATGTTTTCTTGCACTTCTAACTTTCTCTGAAAGATAAGGCAAAATTCTAAATTCATAATCCAAGGTTTACTGCTTTTTTAAATTAAATGTGGGAAACCACTTTCCTAAGCAGGACTTAGTGCAACTCACAAAGGGCATCAGTCTCTAATACACCTCACTCAGTTTTTCAGGCTGCTGTGTCTCAGAGCTCACTCCCGGGTTTTCTTAAAGGTGTTTTCTGAGAGTTTTGGTTGTTTTTTTTTTTTCTAACACATGAATGTGTCTTACAGGGCCTTGGGAAGACGCTGCAAACAATTTCTCTTCTTGGCTATATGAAACACTACAGAAATATTCCTGGACCTCACATGGTGTTAGTCCCTAAGTCCACTCTGCAAAACTGGATGAATGAATTCAAGAGATGGGTACCAACACTTCGAGCAGTTTGCTTGATCGGGGACAAAGACCAGCGAGTAAGTTTTGATGTGGTGGTTTTTCCTGTGTCTTCCTGTATAAATCCAGCATGTGATCTTGCTGTCCTTTACCTTTCCTTCACAGGGAGGGGTATTACTTGGATTTGTAGTGGTTAAACAGTAAGACCTACAAGTGCTGCCTACTTACAATCTGACCATTACAATATAACTAATGTAAGCTTAGATTTCACATGTGTGTTGCCCAGCTATTGCTTCATCACTTCGTGTTCATAATTCCTTGTCCAAAGATTTGCTCTCTCCTGTTGTGAAGGCAATACACCCTGTAGACCAACAAAACCCGATGAATCTTAAAATAAGAAAATTGTATCAGTGCTACTATGTTCTTTTTGGTTTAGATTTGACAAAGCCTCAGTAGCTAACTGTCACCTTGTTTTCTAGGCTGCCTTTGTCAGAGATGTGTTGTTGCCAGGAGAATGGGATGTGTGTGTAACATCATATGAAATGCTTATCAAAGAGAAGTCAGTATTCAAAAAGTTCAACTGGAGATATCTCGTTATAGATGAAGCCCACAGGATTAAAAATGAAAAATCAAAGGTAATTTATATTTGCACTGAGAGAGAGATTTATGTGGGTCATTAGGTGGTGGTGTGGGGACTAGTAATGTTTTTATATTTGCTCATGTCTCAATGCCCTCCAGTTATCAGAAATTGTGAGGGAATTCAAGACTACAAACCGGCTGCTATTAACTGGAACTCCACTTCAGAACAATTTACATGAACTCTGGGCACTTCTCAACTTTCTTTTACCAGATGTCTTTAACTCAGCTGAAGTAAGTTTTCATTTCTGCTAATCAAATTAAATTAATTTTGTTGGGTTTCCAGATTTGAAAATAGACCTGTATAATTAGGAGTGTCAGCTACTGATAAATGGTAGATTGACAGTTAGAAATGTTTGTGTTAGAGAGCTTTTCATAAAAATAGGCCAAATAGGGAAATTTGTTCTTTTACTTACTGGCTATGTAAGAGAATCACTTGAGTTGTATTTTTTCACCATTGTGATGACACTGCACCTTGAAAGGAAGACTCTTACAAACTGATGATTTTGTTGATGCAGGACTTTGATTCATGGTTTGATACAAACAATTGTCTCGGGGATCAAAAGCTGGTGGAGCGCCTTCATATGGTGAGTCTTTCTGCTTTTTGTACAAGAGTTACATTTACCCAAGTTAGATTCTAGACAATTCTCCTAATGCTTATTGAGATAAAATATTAGGATAAGATAGATTATTCCAGAAACTATGATAGACTTTCAGCGTGGGTTGGCAAAACTCAGAAGATTTTTTTTCCTTAAAAAGGAAATTGTTTTGGAGGAGAGAAGGGTCACTAGTTCTGGCTCTCAGTGTTCTGAAGTGCTTACATAAAAAATACTGGCTGTGAAGAGACTATAAACGTTTCAGTCAAGGAAAATTAAATCAATCAATTAAATCAAGGGGCATAGAACCATCTGAAAGATGATTTTGGTCTAATCTCCAAGTCTTCCAGAGAAAGGGCATGTATAGTCCCGTGTATAGCAAATAATCTGTCCATATTGATTGCTTTTTCAGATTGTCTGATAATAAGTCTGGTATTTGAGCTTTTGTGTAGGGAATATCTGCACTGTGTTTTGTCTGTTGACCTGATCAGTGTTTCAGTTTTCAAAATACATTTAAAGATGCGACCTCTTTCAGGTGCTACGACCATTCCTCCTACGTCGCATTAAGGCTGATGTAGAGAAGAGCTTGCCTCCGAAGAAGGAAGTCAAAATTTATGTGGGCCTCAGCAAAATGCAACGAGAATGGTAATTAATACACATGCCTGACTGTGCTGTGGTTAAGGCTCAGAAGGAGTGTGCTGTTCATGACTTGAAGATTGTGTGGAACTTAATTCTTTCTGGTGTACTCCCAGCTTGTGTTTCCTTTTAACACTTCTGTGGTGACAAACCCATGCGTATCAGGGAGAGTGACCTGGTGAAATGAGGGGGAGGGTGAGCTTTTGACTATTATTCAAAGAAAGACCAACTTTGTTTTAGAGTTACAGAAGTTTTTCCTGTCTTTGACGTAGGTATACACGGATCTTGATGAAGGATATAGATATACTGAACTCGGCTGGGAAGCTGGACAAAATGAGGCTGCTGAACATCCTCATGCAGCTGCGAAAATGTTGCAATCACCCTTACCTCTTTGATGGGGCAGAACCTGGCCCACCCTACACAACAGACATGCATTTGGTCACCAACAGTGGCAAAATGGTAGTTTTGGACAAACTGCTGCCGAAGTTGAAAGAACAAGGTATGCATCTCTTTTCTGGTATTTTGGTTCAACGATAAAAATGAAAGTCAGTGCTGCTTAATGATTCCATGTATCCTGAGCAAAAACCAGCACACCTTAGCCAGGATTTTTGTTAATTTCTAATGCGAATACCGGCTTGTCAGGCACTGTATCTTACAGTTGATACAAAACCAAATTGTGGTGTGCCTTCAGAAATACTTGGATCAATAGTCCATTATGGCTTTTTGTGCTGAAGTGTTTTGATCCCCCCCCTCCTTTTTTTTTTTTGTTGTTTTTTCATCCCAGCTAAATTGAGGCCACAGAAACATCAGTTGTTCTGGGCTTTAGGTTTTCTTTCTTAACATTGTTAGCTATTTGAAGTATCACTGTGTGGTATTTTAGCCACTCCTTTGATTTGCCATGAGGCACCATTTCAGATTCAGAGCCTTCATCTCGGGTTACAGTCAAACCCTTTGTGAAACGTTTGTCTGTCTTTGTGGGTATGATTTTGAGCAGCACCTGAGGTTTTTCAATGTATTCTATAAGGCACTCAGACGGGGGGAACTCTGAGTTCTTTTAAAGTTATTTCATAGTAGGGACAAAGCTCAGAAATGCATTACTGTGAAACTCACTTGTCACAGAGTTTCTGACTGAAAAGTAAATTTTTAACTCTTTATTTTATGAGTATGCTTAGGGAAGTTACTTGGCTAAAGGAGTGGAGGTAAGTTTGTCAGTGGGGACACTTTGAAGGCTTGGGTTTGGTTGCAGTTTTATTTTTCTACAGTGCTATAAAAGTAACCTGTACTTTGTGTATATGTATCATCCAAGCAGCTGTGGTGATATAACTGATCCTAAGACTAAAAAAAGAACAATTCAGTGGTTACTGTGCTTTTTTTGATCTTGGTTTCTTCCTCCTATGAGGCTAATTGATGACATGTTGCAATTAATACTGTCCTGGTCTCAAATCAAATGGTCATCTTAAACAAGAGTTCATTGTCAGCCCTTGAGTCCAAAGGACAAAAAACTGAAATCACATGAGACAATATAGGGGGAAGCGGAAGCTTTATAATATTCAGTGTTTTTACTTAAATCTCTCCAGTAGACTGGAAGTGGATTTGTATGTATGCATAAATTACTGTACATTTACCTTTTTTTTTTTAAGTTCTTCTTGGCAGGTAAGTAAACTGACAAGTCTTTAAGAACAACTTAAATTATTTCAAGGGATCTCAAATCCAAAACAAATGAATAGTTCAAAATTTCATTCTTTGTACTTGATGTTTTTATATTTGTGCTGTCATCTTACTCTGCTGTGTCTGGGAACATTTTGTTAAGGAGTACAACAGAAAACAAAAGGGAAAAGGCAGCCACTAACTAGACAATGACATATCAGAGTGAGGCAGACATGTCCCATGGCAAGCACAGGACCCTGCTATGACAGCAGCAGCTGCAGCTCTGCATTGTAGTTCAGGGTCTGAAATTCTACCTACTTTTCTTCTTAGCACATGGAATTGCCTTCCTTCCTTTTCTGGTAATGCAGGCCTGAGGAATTTCATAAGTCTTATATTCTGCTAAAAGCATAAGAAACTTTTTTGCTCAAACAGGCTCAAGAGTTCTAATCTTCAGTCAGATGACAAGAGTCCTGGATATCTTGGAAGATTACTGTATGTGGCGAAATTATGAGTATTGCAGACTGGATGGACAAACTCCTCACAATGAACGACAGGTATGTAAAACTTTACATATTGTATTTAAGTAAAAACACTGCTTGTGTTCAACATTGGATTCAACTGATGTGTTATTTTCATTTATTTAGGCGTCCATTAATGCGTTCAACGATCCCGACAGCTCAAAATTTGTGTTCATGTTGAGTACGCGGGCAGGAGGTCTTGGAATCAATCTGGCTACTGCTGATGTCGTAATTCTGTATGATTCAGACTGGAATCCACAAGTAGATCTTCAAGCTATGGTAAAAATCCAGATGGGGATTTCATTCTTCTTGTCTTTCTCACAGAACTTTCCTAGAAATGTGTATTTCAAAAATAAATGAGTATTTTGCCAATTTAGCACAGGGAGTAGTAAGACAGGGTTTCACACAGTGGAAGCTGCACTGGAAGTGAAAATCATAGTCACATTTTGGCTGTACAATGTTTTATGCAGTAGGAAATGCTGGGTATATGCTACACTAATTATTTCAGTTAAGCTGTAGATTCTCAAGTATTCTAGCAAAAATAGGTTCAAGAGAACGATGGAACTGGTGTCTATAAGCTCAAGTGAGAGGATTCCAGCTACAGGTGTATGTTCAGAATACTGCTTCTCACTGTGGGTCATGTTTTGCCAGTTAGGAAAGGCAGTGCATCCTATTTTTCTTGAAATATTCATGGCACAGCTGAAGGATTTTGAAAAATGTAGCCTTTGGTCTGTATATATATGGTTTCTTCAGTACTTTGGTTTTATGGAAGGCTGCATAAGGTCAGGAGCATCCAGTCTTCTCCCCTGTGTGATTTAACAAAAAACCCCAAACACCTATTTTTTACATATGACACCTGGAGACATACTCACTGTCGATGTTATTGAAAAAAACTTGTAATGTCAATAAGAATGTAATGTCTTGGGTCATCATGGATGGCTGTAAAGATTTAACCTGTGCTATTCTCTTTTGTAAATTAGTACGTTGCTGGAAAACATACTGAATTTTTTGTTACTTTTTTTGCCCAGGATCGAGCGCACAGAATTGGCCAGACCAAGACTGTTCGAGTGTTCAGGTTTATTACAGACAATACAGTGGAGGAGAGAATAGTGGAACGGGCAGAGATGAAACTCCGGCTGGATTCCATAGTCATTCAGCAAGGCAAGTGTAGGAAGGCAGTTTGTATCTGTGATGGGATTCTCTTTTTTTTTTCCCCATTGTAAAGGATGGTGGAATCAGCTAGGAAGAGTCAATGAGGATGTTGCTTTTGCCTCAGCTGAGCTCTGAAGATAAAGTGCAAAGGCCTCATCCATTTGAAAATTTATTTTACTGTAGGAGTAGGTATTTCCTCACTAACTTTTTGATTACCTCCCTACTGATACATGTGTACAAGAGGATGTAGTCCAATTTTTCTTTTTTAAGCGCTCAGCTTCTCCTTTGAACTGGAGAAATTAATGCCTTTTTCTAACAGATGGGGAGAAATAATGTAACCTTGGTTGGCTTGATTGGAATCAGGAACTTTTATTTCTGAAAAGAGGATTGATTGAGGTTTAGTCTGGAAACTGAGAAAATATGCACCATAGCAATGTGTTATATCCCAGAATCATTAAGGTTGGAAAAGGCCTCCAAGGTCATTGAGTCCAGCCTTTGACCAATCACTACTGTGCCAACTAAACCATAGCACCAAGCGCCTCATCCAATCATTTCTTGAACACTTCCAGGGATGGTGACTCCACCACCTCCTTCAGGTTAAGCCTGTTCCAATGCTTAACCACTCTTTCTGTGAAGAAATTTTTCCTGATGCCCAACCTGAACCTCCCCTGGTGCAGCTTGAGGCTGTTTCCACTTGTCATGTCGAAAGACCTAGTATCCAAAACTGTGCTATATTATGCATTAACTGTGTTCACCATACAATTATCTTTGGAACCTGGCTAGATTTTACTTACTCTTTATTTTAAAATTTTTTATTAAAGAATTCTTTATTAAAGAATTTTTAAAAATTTTTTTTAAAAATTTCTTTATTTGGAATTTCCTTTACTGAAAGAAAAGGATATAGCTTGAATGTAGAAATGTAAGGGGGAGAAAAATCATGTGTTGCTCCCTCCATAATAAACTTTATAGTTAGTTGCTATCCTTGAGTGTTTTTATCTTTAGGAAGATTGGTAGATCAAAACCTGAATAAACTTGGAAAGGATGAAATGCTGCAAATGATTAGACATGGAGCGACACATGTGTTTGCCTCAAAGGACAGTGAGATTACAGATGAAGACATTGATCACATTTTGGAAAGAGGTGCAAAGAAGGTGAGAAAGTTTGAAAAGGGGAAGGCCACCCCTAGATTTAAATGTGGTGGCAAGACAGTGTATCCCTGGATGATCACTTGGTTCTAAGCTGGAGAGAAAAGGGGTTTTTGCTGTGGAGGGTTTTCATGCTGGTCAGTCATGTTTGTTTTCTCTGATGTTGTCAATAAGATGTTTTGTAATCAAGTGCCTTCCAGAATGGCTGCTCTTCTTTCTGGCAATGGGATGTTTTAAAAGGAAGTACCTTTCAGAGTGGCTCCTTTCTGGGAATGAGGTGTTTAATAATGACGTGCCTTCCAAAATGCCTCCCGTTCTGTCTGGGAATGAGATGTTAAATAATGAAGTACCATCCAAATGGCTACTGTTCTTTTCTGTGTCCCCCGTCCAAGACTGCGGAAATGAACGAAAAACTTTCAAAGATGGGCGAAAGCTCCCTTAGGAATTTTACTATGGATACTGAATCTAGCGTGTATAATTTTGAAGGGGAAGACTACAGAGAAAAACAGAAGGTAATGTTTTAAGTTTCTTTCGGAGGAATGCACTAAATTGCATGTTTTAATCATACTTGTTTAAGAGGTATTGGCTAAGATACGGTGTCATCTATGATAATAGTTTAAATAAAAACATTTCTAACACAAGTAGATGTAGATCTAATTTTAAATAAAACTTGTAGCTCGTCTGAATAATTTGCAAGACTTAGTTTGTTTTTTTTTCGGGGTGGTGGGTTTTGTTTTTTACAGTTGGCATTTACGGAGTGGATTGAACCACCTAAACGAGAAAGAAAAGCCAATTATGCTGTGGATGCTTATTTCAGAGAGGCTCTTCGAGTCAGTGAACCAAAAGCACCCAAGGTGAGTTGACTAATTAAAAAAAGTAAATTGTTGAAATATGCCTGGTAAATGGTTCAAGCTGTAAGCAACATATTGGTCTTTTTTCATAAAAACTGCACTATTCACTTTTGTAAATTGTGGAGACAATTTAAATTTAGAAAAAATCCAAAGGACTTGAGACAAACTTCTGTGAAAAAAGCAGGATGAAACCTGTAGGATGTTAGGAGAGTAAGATCAACATTTTTCGTGTTTTTACTTAAGCAGCTGTGAATTTTCCTTACCTGTGAAAGATTTCCTTAATGCTGCTTCAAACACCTAAACTTTGTTCAAGGGGATGCATGTGTGACTTTCCCCAGCCACCTCCTCCTCCCAAAAGACCCCTCCTCCCCTTCTCTCAAAGGTGTTTCAGAATTCTTCCTTGTTGCAGTTGTCTCTTGCATGGCCTTTTTTAATATAAGGCAGTGCATTTTTTTGTAACAATAAAGCTTTTTTTTTTTGTGCTCATAAACTGAAATCAGTTCTTACAAGCAAGCAGGTTTTGGATGTGAAAGGGAGTCAATCACAAACTTTGTATTTCAGGCACCACGGCCTCCAAAACAGCCAAATGTACAGGACTTCCAGTTCTTTCCTCCTCGCCTGTTTGAACTGTTGGAAAAAGAGATTCTCTACTACAGGAAAACAATTGGTTACAAGGTAATGCAAGAGTTTCCTTGATTAGAGGGGTGAAGCACCCCTCTTAGCAGGAAAGGCTGAGAGAGTTGGGGTTGGTCAGCCTGGAGAAGAGGAGGCTCCAGGGACATCTGATCGTGGCCTTTCAGTACCTAAAGATGGCCTACAGGAAAGCTGGAGAGGGACTTTCTACAAGGGCACGTAGTGACAGGACAAGGGGGGAATGGCTTTAAATTTAAGGAGGGTAAGGTTAGATTGGATCTTGGAAACAAGTTGTTCACTGTGACAGTGGTTGAGACACTGGCACAGGTTGCCCAGAGAAGCTGTGGATGCCCCATCCTTGGAAGGTCAAGGCCAGGTTGGATGAGACTCTGAGCAACCTGGTCTAAGTGGAAGGTGTCGCTTCCCCTGGCAGGGCATTGGAATGAGATGACCTTTAAGGTCCAGTCCCTTCCAACCCAGACCATTTTATGTGATTCTCTGATTTCACACACTGGAAGAGTTTACTGCAACAATAGAATATGTACCTGTCCTGCCTTCCACATCAATTTAAATGAAATAAAGTAGTGCTAAGCTGAAGAAATTATTAGTTTACATTAACAGAAAAGTGACAATTGTCAATTATCTGTGAAAAATCAAGCAAATATTACAAGATGCAAAACCTTTCAGGTACCTCGTAATCCCGATCTCCCAAATTCAGCCCAAGCACAAAAGGAAGAGCAGCTTAAGATTGATGAGGCTGAACCTCTTAATGATGAAGAACTTGAAGAAAAAGAGAAGCTTCTAACCCAGGTATGGTTGGGTCTTCAGTGAGACGGAAATCAGCTGAAGCTTGTTTTGTGTTTTACAGTGTTATGGCAACATTTCTTGGTCACTGATGCACACGTGCTGCAGTTAATACAGCTGCAAATATTGGCTCTGACTGAGAAGAGCTTTAGCATTAGGTTTGTTGTGGGCCTGGATACCTTTGAAGAAAGTGCACCAAATCAGTGTACTTGGATTCTCCTGAATCAAAGTCTGGCTTCCCAAGCTGGCATTGACTGTAGACTGACATCTTTCCTTGGCTGTGGGTTCTTGCAGACTCACTGTAGAGCTGGATGTGCTCTGTTCCACATTATTTAATGCAAATCTTCTGCCACAGTTTCATTCACATGTAGAAGTGAATCCCAGAGGATGAATGAATGGTCAGTTTTCTTGAACTACATCTGGTAGTGGGTAGTACCCCTCTCTAAAAGAGGGTATGAGCTGAATAGGTATATAATTAGGAAGCATGTACATTTAAGTAATCTAAACCAGGTTAATGCCTGATATGCCTTATTTGGGTGTTGTATTTTCATACTGTATTTTGGCAGGGGATCAGAGTTACAGGACAAGATCTCTTGCTTGAGTAGTAATGTGCTGGAACAGCTCACTATTGCCAGCAGACTCACAGAACCAGCAGACTCACAGAGGTCAGGAGTCAGTACAGTGGAGTAAGCTGTGGCTAAATCACAACAAGGCTGACAGAACTTATTTCTTCCAACAATTTGTCAAAGTTATTGGTAATATGAAATAAGCCTATTTTAGCAGCTGATAACTTCAGCAGTGCTACTTCTGTCCCTACTGAGTGTCATCATCACAAGACAGCTTTGGACCTTCTGAGGGAGATTGGCTGATGGTGTCTCTGAGGCAACTTGGTGGGCCTTTTTGGTAAAACAAAACCATTACAGTCACCACTTGCTTCACTTTAGGAAATTTGGCTCTAGGAAAGTGATCCCCTGTTCCCTTGCAGAGAATATTAGGAGGGATTAATTTATGAGCTGAAAACTCCTACCTGAAACCTGTAGGTAACTGCTAATCATTATGCAGTATTTAAATAGACTACAGAGACTGCAGTATAAAAACAGTTTTTCTACTAAATTAAACTGCAGAGAAAGAACAGGTTTAACACTCTTGGAATAATGGAGGTGTTACAGTTGGTTTAAAGAAACCTTATTGAAGCAAATTTGGAGAGAGACAAATCCTGAACCTCTGTGCAATGTTTCCTTGATTGCTATACAGGGCTTCACTAACTGGAATAAGAGAGATTTCAACCAGTTCATCAAAGCCAATGAGAAGTGGGGCCGTGATGACATTGAAAATATAGCACGAGAAGTAGAAGGAAAAACCCCAGAGGAAGTCATTGAGTATTCAGGTAACTCAGTTCTGTAGTCAACTCTGTGAGTCCATATCTAACACTGCTTGCCTCCTTGAAACTGCTTGTGAACATGTTCATGCCTTATTTCTGGGATTTTCTTACACCACTCTAAGATTTTCAGGGTAGAATTGTACTGATGGATTTGGGATCCGCTGATCTGGATTTTACCATCTCTACCCCTGCATAATTAAGGCTGTACTAAACTGCACATGTAGACTATTGCTGATCCACTTCATTTTAACAAGAACTGAAGACACCACTACCCAGTTAGATGTAGGATAGTTTTTGAAAAGGAAATGTTGAGATTCCACTTTGCCGTGTACTCGCTAACTAGTAGTTAACCTTTACCTCCTCCTCAGGAGTGGGATACAATAAACATGTTATGAATGAACATACAATGACCATTGGGTTTTGTAACATGAGTTCTTGTTTATTTAAACACCTAATTGTCTTTTAGGCACTTGCTTGTTTTTGGCCACTCAGTTGCCCTCCCTCTTCCCTCTCTACAACTCTGTTGCTGCATCAGTTTCCATTTGAAGAAGCTCTTTTTCTCCTGATAAGGAGACTGGCTCACAAAAACCTTTCTGGCCTGTATCACACCTCTTAAACTGACTCCTATATCTAACCCTTGAAAATAGCATTTGTAATACTGCAACACATGATAGCAGGAAGCAGAGGTTCCTTATCAGGGAAGGGCGTGTTGCTATACAACAGTGAGCTCTGGTAAAAGAAAATAGCAGCTAACATCTTTTTTTAAGGTAAAACTTCTTAAGTTTTAATATGCATGATGAGAAACTAATGAATTGTTCTTTTCTTAGCTGTGTTCTGGGAAAGATGCAACGAACTCCAAGACATAGAGAAGATCATGGCTCAGATTGAAAGAGGAGAAGCCAGAATTCAGAGACGAATCAGCATAAAAAAGGCACTCGACACAAAGGTGAGTTTGCTTGTTTCTTGCTTGCTTTATTTGCTGGTGCCATTGAGGAGAAAAACAGGACTCTGTGTCTGGCCAGTGCTACTGATGCATGAAGGCAGCATGCTGGGCATGACATTTGCCTTTTGTGCATAATCCTCAGCACTTGTTTCCTATAGCTTTTCCATCCCACAGCAGTGCTGTCCTGGCAGACAGATGTGATGACAACTTTAGATGTGACCTAACCTGTTGTTTGTAACAGTAATCTGTGTCACAGGACACGGTTTGTAGTGCTGTATAACAAGCTCCTGGTAACTACATACTTTTGGAAGAAGTAGGATTTCTTTTGGACCCATGTAACTGAAAATGTGAGGTATATACGTATATATATGCACATGTTTAGAGCAGTTAAAAGGGAAGACTTACCAAGCAGAGGATGTTTCCATTCTGGTCTGTGTTTCACCAACCAGGGTTTGATGGTGAACAGATTTGTGGTAAATTAAGACAGTTCATCAGTTTTCTCTCCACTTCAGGTTTGAATTAATTCTCTTCTAGGGAAGAACAAGTGTTGGATTCAGTTAACCAGGATGCAGCTGAACCGTGTGCTACAGTCTCATGTACCTTTTTACTTCTAGTCTGACAGTTCTTGAGGATTTGTGTTAGAAAGGATCATTGCCATTTCAATACTGACAGATCTTGACTGTGTTCAAATGTAGTGATAGGTCTGGCGTCTGCCCTTAAGTGGAAGATCACAAAGTCTGTTGTCTAAACCAGAATTTGCCAGTTTAGATACCTTTGATAAATGGCCTGTCCAGAACCTACAGTCCTTTATTTGTGGTGACTTAGCACCAGAGATCATAAAAGATTCAGTTTTCTGTCTTCATGTCATGTATTGCTTTCATACAAAAGACTTCCATGCTAATTCTGACCTATTTCTTAGCTTTATATGGTCTTATTTGTTTTGTTCAGATTGGGAGATATAAAGCCCCTTTCCACCAACTAAGAATATCATATGGTACTAATAAAGGGAAGAATTACACTGAAGAGGAAGATCGCTTTCTGATCTGTATGCTTCACAAACTAGGATTTGATAAGGAAAATGTCTATGATGAATTAAGACAATGTATCCGAAACTCGCCGCAATTCAGATTTGACTGGTTTCTCAAGTCCAGAACTGCAATGGTATATACACATTAATCTTTTTTGTTCATGAATTCCTATGACAAAATGGTTGTACCCCAGGCTAATCAAATAGCTGAAATACTGAGGTATGTGCATGCCAACAAGATGTTACCTTTTTCTAACTTTGCAACAACTGTCGCGGGTGGCAAATGCAGATAAACCAAAAAGTCTTACGGGAGGAGAAATTCAAAGTTCTAAGGTGCCGTTTCCCAAAATCAACATGAATTTGAGTTAAATACAAAAGTGTCTTAAAAAGCAAACACCTGTGATCAAATCCACTCCTGAAGCCAGCCAGTAAGTATCCAAAAACATTTAATTCCTTTGTTATTCCAACAAGATACAGCAAAACACTTACCTCCTCACTGGCATTTCTAATATTCTAATACAATTTTTACATTGAGTGGCTGCCTGAGGTACTGATTGTATATATATTTTGTAATGTAGGAGCTGCAAAGGAGATGCAATACTTTAATCACTCTCATTGAAAGAGAAAACATGGAACTGGAAGAAAAGGAAAAGGCAGAAAAGAAGAAACGTGGACCAAAACCATCTTCGGTAAGATTTAAAAGGCACTTCTGTGGAAAAGCTCACGTGAAGACAGAGTGCTTTTCTGATTGTCTAGGACAAGTGATACCTAAAGTTATTTAAAAGCAACAACAAAAACTTAAAAAGCAGTGTTAAAAGCTGCTTGAAGTTCATGCTGGTGTTCAGCTAGTACAGCTGAGGAAAGTAAGTTTAGGTTCTAAATTGTAGCTCACATGCTTTGGAGCCGATAAACTGGTTATGTTTTGGATCACTGTGTTGGTGCACTGTATAGGTTTACCCTGGTAAATACACCAGAGGTGTATCTGGCCTTTTGATTTATATAATCTGTTAAATCATCTACAAATCTGCATACAAATGGGCTTCTAGAGATAGTTTTGGGAAAACAGCATATATGCTTGACAACTCTCTGCTGACTAAATTCAAAGTATTGCTAATATGCAGGACTATTTTGTAAAGGAAACACCAGCTTTACCCATTTTCTTACATGGATTTGCTGTTCAGTGTATTGTTGCCTAGAGCTGTTGTATAAACAACTCAGAAGAACAAATTACTTGGCAGGTGTGCAGAAATCAGTAAAGTTAATAATGGTGGATTATTAAGTTTCTTAGACTTGTTCACAGAACATTTAAATGGGTATTTAGAAATACCTTTTCATAAATAGGAAGCTTTTAAAGATCCTTATTTGCTTCTATACACTTTTTACCTCTGTGAAATCATACTCTTACAGAATTGAGGGAATATAAAATAACAGCAAAGATATGCAAACCATATTATGTTTGCAGTTTATCACATTTTAAAGTTGACAGGGTGTAAATCATCTCCATCTGCTTTGTTTTGAAACACATTTCTTGCTTACAACCTTTTGCATCACAATAACTTATTAAAAACCCATACCTTGCAGGCACAGAAGCGCAAAATGGATGGTACTCCTGACGGTCGTGGAAGAAAAAAGAAGCTAAAGCTGTGAATGCAGAATTTTTTTAATCTCTAAATTTAAGAAGTAGTTCATTAATTTACGGGTCTTCATAAGATGTACTGTATAATGCTTAACTATTTTAAAGAACATTGGGTTCATCTGTTTATTGAACTAGAACATAGTACTTCTTAATTGTAGTTTCACTTTTCTAAATGCAACAGCTGTGCTGAATTTTTTTTACCATTAACACTTGAAGTAATAAATTGTCTTCATTTATTAATAAGGCTTTATGTGACTTTTTCTTTGTGTCATTTATGTTTCCACTTGAATACATATTTATTTAGTCATTCCCCCAGTTTGTTTCCTTTTAGGGTGCTGTGAACACTTTGACTGGTGGTGGCTTCTAACAAGAAAACACCACGAAATAGTTCTGTTGATCATGATGGACAATCTCAATTTCTGGAACTTTTGTGGCTCTGACCTTAGCTTTACTGTACTTACTTTTATGCACAAATATCCTCCGTTCCCTGAAATTTGTGGAAAGGCCAGTTATTTACCTCAGGAGTAATGATCAGCACACATACAGATTGGAACAGAATTGTAACACTTTCTGCTTAAAATCTGCTCCAGGAGAAAGGTCAGTCAGTCAGTGATGCTGAGGTCTGTACTGCATTAGACTGGCCTAAGCATGGCAGAATGGGGGTATTGGCAAACAACAAGAAGTCAGAACAGAAAACGTGACAATACATGAAACACAACCTGCTGCTCTCACACGCTCAGCTGGGGTAGATCAGAGACAGCACTGGTGTGATGTGAAAGGAACTGGTGCTGACTCCAGCTGTGCACAGCTGTAATTAGCAACCCTGGCTCTGCCCTGAGCCAGTCCAACAGTGCCATGCACGAGTGTTCCCTGCACTGTCCCTTCTTGGTGCTGTGTCTGCATACTCTGACTGAGATGCCATCATCTCATGTGGCATAATTTAGAATTTACTAGGAAAACAAACAAACCAAATCACAGCAAATGCTCGCAATCTTTGCTCAGTTTTGGCCTGCTTAAGAACACGTATCCAAGGGCAGCAGTGTTGTGTAAACATAGGGAAATAATGAAAAATCAGCTTTGCTGACAATTCCCAGATGTAGATTTAATTTTCTGGGCAGCAGTTCAGTTTTTATTGGTATAGGACCTGAGTTTCTATTTGCCAGTGACTGATTTGCAGACACCAGCTGAGAACACTGAATAACCACTTAAAAAAATCACTGTGGCAGGTGCAGCAGGGTTGACAGCCAGTCTACAGCACTTCATAAGTTGAATTGTCCTGGCAGCCCTAGAAGAAATCAGTTTAACTGCTTACATTTAGCATACCCTAAATAAAAATGCTGCAGCTTTAAAAGCATCCCTTTTCACAAAAAAAAAAAACCCAAACTAGTCAAACCATGATCATTTGTTTTAAGCTAATCTGAATAAAAACCTTTAGAGGAAGCAGAAGGGGAAGATTTATTAAATAGTTAAGCAGCACTTCATTTGTGCTAACAATTCTCAAGTGGCTGCATGCAGAAAGTGAAAGGAACTAAACCTTAGTCTCCCAAATGGCATCCTGCCAATTTAGAGAAAATCCATTTTCTTTCAGAAAATAAAAAAAACAAGCAAAATATTTTGCTCTAGATGATTCAGGTGTTTCCCCAGTGCCATATGGCAACAAAAACTGTTCTTTTATAAGTATTTGCCTGTATTTTGATGCTATAGTCAGGCAAACAAATAGATGATTATTGTACAATATAGGAAGGAGTTTGTTACCATTGTTCTGAAGTGCTAGAGTCTGTTTAAGGATGTTTGAAAGCACTTAAAACATTGACATTTTTCTAGTGTGGCTTTACAATGCAGTCTAATTCTCACTGGTGACATACCAGCTCTCCTTGCAGGTAACTGCAATTACAGCCTTACCTGTTTGTCTCTTGTCCATATGGCTGAGGTCTTCATTATAAATTTGAGACAAAATTGTTGGTATTGCCTATTTAAAAGAATATTAGCATCTACTGCTTAGCTTCCATTTTAATATTACTACCTTCCTTCTTCCCCATCAAAAATTATTTAGAAGGCAACAACTGCCCCACCAAAACCAGTTATGCGAAAGCTAAATACTGTACATGTGATCAAAACCAACATCCTTCCAAGCACCAGCCTTCCATGGTGGATATAAGGCACATTTACTTCTGCACATTCAAAACATTTTAAAAAAAAAGGGTTTAAAAAAAATGATAAAGCATCAACTCCCATTCATGGAGTACTAGTTTGAATTCTATGAATAAGTCACTCTCAAATGAACCTGGTACACCAACCCTGTCAGAAGTAGCTGCCCACTACAAATAACCAGCCAATAGTCGGTGCAAAGGAGTCATCCAAGAGCTAGATTTGAATCTGCTCTTTGGTGAAGTCACATGTTAAAAGACAAGTACCCAAGGAACTGGCCAAACTTCTGAACTGTCACTGCTGCTGTGTCGTGTGCTGCCAGAGAGGCTGGTGGGCACCGTGCTCTTCCCAGCAGAAGGCTCCTTCCTTTGCCTTGACAACAGCGCAGATCAGAAGGAACAGGCCTGCCAAGGCCCCAGTCACAGGGACAATGCTGTCTCCAGAGTCCCTGCCTGTGCTCCCAGCACTGTCCTGTGGTGCAACATGCCAGCCGGGACCGTGTCTATCCGCAGGACAGTTTGGTCAGGGTGGTCAAGTGCAATGTGCTGGATATTTGTACCCCTGTTGTTACCTGCTCCAATGTCTTGTGTGAAGATTGGGGCATCTGGATTGGCTCTTCTGCTGCATTTCCCAGCTGTGGGGCCAACTCCTCCCTTGGCAGAGGACAGGGTGTGGTGGTAGTTGAGGCTTCTCTTGCCACTGTGTGCATTTCCCTTCGATCCGACCATGTAGTGTGAATGTACCATTCTCAGCCAGCTATCACCTTAAGCCAAACACCAAACACATAAAAAACCAACCAACCAGAAACAACCCCTCATGCACATTTACTATAAACTGAAAAACACCCAGTATCACGTTCATCCAGCCAGATGTCCCAAGTCTGCTGTGAAGTAACTCTAATTCAAGTAAACAGCAAAAAATAGGCACTTGGAGATAGTTTATCTGCTCTACTTCAGCAGTCTGCCTTAAGGAAAGATTAATCCTATGTCCCAAGAGAGCTTATTTCTCTCTAGGGTTAATGGGGAAAGGCTACTGCATTTAGCTAACAAAACACTAGTCTAATTTAGGCAAAAACCTTGCTTCAGGAGACCCAAGAAAGATTTCAGGAATTTGAATTAATCTGACTTAAAGCAGGATGCATAATTTTCTTTTTTTTTGTTTTGTTTCATATCATATACATACCAATCACTTTTTTCCTTCCCAGTTGTAAAAAACAACTCCAATTTCTTATTTTTTGACATGTAAAAAGGCTCCCATGGTAAGCTTAAACCAGTGACTGCTGCTCCCAGTCCTAGGTGTACGTGTCCACAATAACAGCATGGCTGCACATGGATAGCTCGGTGTTACAAAGCAATGCTGTCCCCATTTCTACACTGTTAGGGAGAGGGAACTAAGTAAATGCACTGCTGAAGTCTGTTGCTGACTAAGATACTGCCCATGACCAGCTGCAGGCCCTGTTCTCCATCACAGTTGTCTTTCAGCATGGAAGAATCAAGAATTTCTGTGACAAACTTAGTGGACAACTTACCTGGAAAAGGGGAGCAGATGACAGGCTGAAACCATCAGAACCAGGCTGTTTCACTTGAGGGAAAGCATCTGCATGATCAGATGCTGACGTAGCATAAAACTCCAGGTTTCCAAAGGCTCTTGCTGGTGTCTCAGGTTGAGCTTTGTCCTAAAGGAAGTAAGTTCAGTAATTCCAGAGTCACATGGAGATCAGGGATCTGAAAATGCATGTGACCATAACTCCTGAATCTACAAGAGGGAGGGTGAGTCAGCCAGACATCCATATTCCTGATGGTCTGGGCTGTACTTGGGCATGTACCCATTGGCATCAGTGCAAAGGAACAACTTCTCGATGTTGCAGCTGAAGGAGTCACTAAGATTCTGAACTGGATCACTTGCCCACAGATTTCAGACCCTAGTAAAGCAGCTTAACACATTTTACATTACACCAGTCAATTTAAAATTATTAAATCATTACCAAATCATTGTTCTTAAAAATTCTGAGGACAGGAATGACCTGGCTTTAAGTGCACTTCCCTTTGCACATGTTCCATGACTCTTACTACTGGTTTATTATGGGCTTTAATCTTATTTTCTGCTACAATTCATACTGATTTGTGGCTCTGCAAGTGCAGCTCCTTTTAAACAAGCTTCTCCCTTCTCTTCACTAGAGGGCAACCCATACACATACTGTATAAGAAACTACCAGCCTTGTAGCATTATATCAAGCAAAATAAAGTTCTTAACAGGACATTTGAGTTTCAGACTGATAACTCAGGGAGCAATTAAAAACAAAGTTACTTCTGGTCCAGCACTGCCATTACCAGAAGTTTCCCTGGAAGCTGGTAACAGCTCCCATCACTGAGTGAGTACAGTGTGTGTGAGCACCTGCCTTGGGCCAGAACTCGGAAAAGGATCAAGAGTGAGTCTGAGCAGCTTGGCTGGAGCCAGCTGCAGTTATTGTGCATCCCATCTGCAATCAAGAACAGCTGCAGGACCAAGTCAAGGAGCCTCAGGTACAAGTATTCAATTCCTGCATTTCTGACTAAGATAACCCAAGCAATGAAGTTTTTCAGCCCCCTCAAAATGGGGCAAAAAGTTCTAGTGTGGGCAGCTCCAAAGCAAAACAACTAGAACAAGAGGAGTATGTGATCATGCAGTAACTCAGCGAGGGGGTTCAGAACTGTAGTTTCAGATTCACGCACCTGAATTCTGCAGCTACCTTTGGAATGCTTTTCCTCTCCTCAGAGCCCATAAACAGAACCAAAGCCTGTTTCAATTTCACTAAATTCCATCATATTTTAGTGCTTCTGCATTTTGCTTTTTTGCAGTGGAAATATATAGGCTAGAAATATATAGAAAACTGGGAAATTACATATTCAGCTCTTGTTAAAAGTAGTTCAATTTGAGCTTAATGTACACTTAATGTCCAAGTGACTTTTTACCCTTGGCAAAGGTTACATCAGCTCCTTCTCCAAACCCCACTGATCCATCAGATAACCAAAGCTCCTTTTTAGGCAGCAGAAACATGTGAGTATTTAGACCGAACTCTGCTGCTACTGGGTCAGTGCCCTGTGGGGAAAGTGAAATTAAACGATCAAAAAAAAGCCTTGGTTGTAGCTTTACAGAGGTCATTGTACACCACTGCCACAGGAGTGATGTGTGGATCAAACCTTCCAGCAGTGCAGAGCAGTTACAAGAATCCCTTCTACATGCATCCATACATAAACCTCCTGTTGTGCTTCTCATCATGACCCACTGAAGTACAGCAATCATAGTGCTTTATTTCAAAGTTTCCAAGAAAAACAGCAAAACATACCTGTTTCCTCAGACAAAGGACAGCAGTGTGTCTTTTCAGTGATATCTGGAAAAGTTACTGGAAGAACAGGGCTGTGGGCAAGAGGCCAATATAACTAGATCAGGATGAGAACCCAGCTCAGTGCCTTTTTTCTATTTTTTTTCTTTTTTCATTTCCCCTACTCTAAACAACAACCCTCATATTCAAACCAACAAGCACAGGATGGGAAACACCTGAAAGGAGGAAGCTGGTACCAGGCTGTTGGGCTCTGTCTGCCCCGTGAGCCAGACATTCCTCAGTGCTCCGAGACCCACCACATGTGCAGTTCCAGGAAGATACAGAGGGGACAGAAGGCAAACGGCTCTCCAGTGTGGAAATAAGTAAAGAACAAAACTGTCCCACACCACTACTTAATCTTGTTGACCCCAATAAACCCAGCATCTAGGGGTAACAGTCATAAGGGTGTGATTATATAGACAGAAATGCAAATTTAACTTGATATGCAAATGCCACCACAACCCTGGTTATTTCCTTCCTCGTTAAATGTTTTCCCTTTCCTGTGCAGCACTGATGTCCTGCTTTTAATGTGAGGACGGGGTTTCAGCAAGTCTTCATGCTGCCACCTTTAAAGCAACAACATTTCAATCCAACAGCAGTTGTTTGGGCAAACAAGACTGAGATGCACGTCATACTGTTGTCTCCACACTTGCCACATGTGCCGTGCTTGGATAATGAAGGAGAAGGCTACAGAGCAGCTCTGATGGTCAAAAGGGTCAAAGGGGCTGAATGGCTCTGACACTGGTCCCAGAGGTATCCACCCTTTGTCACCCCTCGTGCCAAAATCTTGCAGTTCTGTTTAATGCTCTTTTCAAGGAAAGATTTTAGCAAGGACAACTGGTGTGTAGAGAATGTACCTAAAAAGAACGTAATATACACATGGTTTGATATAACTTTAGACAAAACTATCCAGAAGGCCCAGAATCCTTGAATTTGTTCCAAGCAGAAGACCTGAGGAAGATGAAACTCGTCTCGCTGCTGGGGTAGAGGAACACACAAGGACTACAGGGGCTACTGCAAGTGCCTGCCTGGCATCCCCCATCCAGCTGAGAACCCGAAACACGGGTTTCCTCTCAAGGGGGAGCGAACTCAGCATGCAGAGGAGCGGATGCAGAGTGTCACAGCAAACATGACCCTTCCCCTGTGTCCTAGACGGGACAACTGATGCCTCGTCTTTTCATACAGACAGAAGTAGTTTGCTCTCTTCACTTCATGCTATGTGCAGGCAGAAAACGGGGGAAGGGGAAGATCGGCCAAATCATGCTGACTTAAGGATGTTCACTTATAGCTAAGTGACTTCTCACAGCTAGAAGACTATTTTTTCATTAAATTTTAGTATTAACAGACAATAATTCATTGTTGTTAGGTAATGGTAAACTTCCAAAACAAAAGAGGAAACATTTGTAGGGAGCTATGTTCAGTGTATGCCTGTTTGCCTAAGTGAAGACATTCCCTTTTCACTCCCCCCAAAAATCAGAAGTCCCTTTCCTCCCTTTTCCTTTTCTCACAGAAAACACTCATAAAACTGAGAGATGTAACTGATCCCATTATCTGTTCTGTAATCTCTCACATGTGGGCAATGACAATGCTTTGCTTTTAATCAGCCTCATTTAGAAGGGATCAAAGTGATTTACACAGGTGAGGAGAACCAGCAGGCAGAGTCAATAACATTACTTAGGTGAGGATAACACTCCATCGGTAATGACACCTGAAAGCATCTGATTAATCTTGTTCTCCCTGACACGTTCTCTTTATGGGAGCAATACATAATCTCCTGTTTTCAGAGACATCCTACATGTCAGACAATTGTGAGGGTGAAATAGTCAGAATTGCTTGTATCTTTGATATATGGTTTTAACAAATTCTCCTGGTATCCAATGAGACAGCCAGTGAGCCCAACAATGTAACTTGAAAACTTCTCCAAAAGAGGCAAAACCCCAAACTCCTCCTATTTGAAGTCCTGCCATTTATCTGTTTCCTGGCTTTAAGACTAAACTGTAATCCATGGTCATGGCACTCAGGAAAAAAATAGAGTTGTCAATTACTACAAACATCAAGTTAGATCCTACTTACCTGATAATTCAATGCAAAGCATAATAGTATTTGGTTGACTTGAAAACCTGTCTTCACAACTAGTGAAACAGATCTATCAATTCAGTAAAACTCTGGAACGTGGCAGAATAGCTCACAAGCAATTCTATATGCAGCCTATTATCCAGGTAAAAGGATAAAGAATATAGCTTGTGTACTTACATTTATAGGGCACCACATCCCAGGTGGGTCAGTCTGTCCCACTATCCAGGTGAGAATTCTTTCTCCCAGTGCCACCCGAGTGAGTGACTTAGCTTTGCTTACCCACACTCCCAAAAAGGAGTTGAAAGCATGAGGAACTGTTTGTACAAAACAGAACAGGCAAAGCCTGCTTGAGGTATCCTTCCTTTTGAAACTGAAAGTAAAATTTTGCCTGCTTCTCAAACAGATAAAAGTAATTTAGGAAGCAAACAGGTCAGAGTTCTGCTGTCACTGGACACAAGACAGGAGGGATGGGATTCTGCTGAGGGAGATACTCGTGCTTTTAACTTCACCAGTTACAAAATGGGATAGTTCTGGGTAGCAAAGACTATGTTTGAAATTTCAGCCTACCCCTCTAACAAATCTGTTAATATATTTATAATAAAAATTAGAATTAAAAAAATACTTTTTCTCAAACATGGTCCAATAAAGCACATTCCTGAATTCTGTGGCAGATCTCATGTCTACAAAATAAATAAAAAAAAAACCCAACAAGATGGGATGTCAGATATAAGTCTTCCTATGCACAAGTTCTTCCAATATCACTATATTACTTCCTTATATGAGATTTTTTTGGTGACTTGGACACAATTAAATCAAAATACTGAACTTTATTTTTTGTGAAACTAAAAAAACATAATTGGTTTCACAAAATAAAAATTTGGCCACCTTGCAACTAACAACTAACTGATAAGACTCCCCTGCTCCTCAGACATTCAGTTTATCATGTGCACCACACTACTCAAAACACCTGAACTTTTAGTTGTTGGGGTTTGTTTTGGCTGAAAAAAAGCCAGTGAGCAGCAAGAATCCAACCCTGCCTGCTTAAGTATATTCTATAACATGATGACAAAAATACTACTATTTAAAAAGACATAACACTTTGTTAGATTTTATCCTGAGACATTAGACAGCAGACTCAGTTTTTAATGTGCTATAATAAACTCATATAATTAACATACAAACTGATAGTTCTATCAAGACTACCCCCCAAGGTAATGCTTCTCTCTTTCATTACAACATACAGCATAAGATCTAAACTACACTTTGCAGCAACGTTACCTCAAAATAAGATGAAGGGACTGTTGGACCCTTAGGATATTCTCATGGCTTTTTGCGGTGACCAACTTTTAATTCATTAAATATGCATGCTAGTTATTAATTTTTGCATTTGATTTTTCCTCCCACTCACTTCCCCTTGCTTATATCCAGGTTATCCTGTTGTCTTTGGATCCGTTTGTTTGCAAGAAGCAAAAGATTATTACATGCTGCATGTCTACATTAGAGTGATAAGGGTACTTACACTGTTGACACTGGACCAACATCAACTATTTAAAAAGCTGCTTTCATAGTATGTAGGTCTAAATAAGATACTGTTGCTCTGAAACAATTTTGGCTGACGTTTGCAAAATCTTTAGTATAAAAGCAGACTAATTTTGCATTCTGAAATGAGACGGTTTGAAACAATTTTAAGCAGCACAGCAACACCATCAGATGTGAGAATTTTTTACACAGGCTGAGTGATTTAGACTTGGGACTCTGAATGCCTGTTTGAAGAAGTAACTGGTTTCAGGTACTTCTTTATGCAAATTATTCTTTAACAGAGAATTAGGACATTATTTGACCATGGTGAAACATGATTCTAGATACAGGCAAATACCCCTTTCAAGAAAAAACAAACAATTAAAAAAAAAAGGAAAGAAAATGAAAACTGGGTAGGCATTTTACCTGCAAAATCTCAAGTACATACACTGAATTGTCACAAAGAATGAGAAATTATTCTTTCAGTGTCAAAGAACTTCTTTTCAGCTGTCTCTGTATGTAGAGACCACCAAGTCATGAGGAAATTTTGATCAGTTTTATGTGATCAGGATTACGAAAAGAGAGATAAAAATGTCCTATTTAGCAGTTGAGCAACATAAGTCTTAATTAGGAAAGGATCTTCCAAACCAATATTAGCATATTAAGGTTTGCAGGGGCATGGCTTCGCTGGCTTTCACCACATCATGCTGCTAGAAATTGGAAATGGGATCAGCCATCAGTCACTGTGCTCATTGGCAAACTCTGTGGGCCTTTTGCTTGCCTTCCAGCCACGTAACTATGCAGGTTTTAGGCTTGTAGAACTGTACATTTCAATGCCACAACCACCTGGACATCTTCACCAAAACCTGTGGTATTCTTCCTTAGAATTCACATATTTTTGAGTGTCTTACCAGATATAGAGTCACGGTGATATACGCAGGACCGAGGTCACTAGAGTAGTTCCCTTTATGTAATTGATCCCAGGTTAGCAAATAAATTATTTCAGAAAATCTTTGTGACTGTTGCACTATTACTTTTTACTGTTACCCTTAAAGCATGCAGGCATAGGTTGGTATACCTGAGTAAACCACAATATTTGGTATTTTCTACTACTTTCCATCCAATGTGCAACTATTTGCGTCTCATCATGCTTTTCATAGAAGTAATTTACTAGCCAGTGTGGGGAAAAAAATCTCATTTTAAACATAAACTTCATCAAATGCAGCACCACCGAGATTCCACTATAGTTCATACTGTCTATTATTTCTTTGCTTTCTACATCAATCTTTAAGAAAACTTAAATTTCACTGCCCTGCTTTTCAGTCCTATATATCCACTATATAGTCATTATATATTTAATATAACTTGGGAAGCATTTTGGGATAATTTTAATTAAAGGATATTATATTAATGCAGGAAATGATCTCTGTGTCTTTGGCTGAATTCATGTTTCCTATCTAAGGGGTCTAGGGGATAATCACTGCCAAATAAATCACATTCTCTAGCACTTACAGCATCCTTTGGAGAGGAAGGCATTAATAATTCTGAGCAAGTACAAGATATTTTTAGCAGTATTTTGCTGTAGACAGGGTTTAAGAATACTTGCAGTATTTACTGATAGCTGGGAAAATCAGATAATTTTCCAGGCCTACAAGTGATTTTATACAAACATGCCTAAAGCTGTCTAATTTCCCTTCTCCCCTATCCCCGGTTGAATTAACTGGAGATATCATCTCTACCTATAAGCTTTGTCCTGACAGGTATCTTTGGCATTCTGCCTCCTGGACTATTCTCCTAGTCAGGTCTTATTCATACCTTTCCAGGGCTTATTCATGCCCAGGGCTGGCACCACACTGTTTTCCCAAACTGGTAAACTTGGATGCATTTTCATCTGGATTAAAATTAGTGGCACAAGGCAGATGTTCATGACTCTGTGAGCAGGGCTGAACAGGAGCATAAGCTTCTGTGGCTGTCACATCCTTCCTCTTGGTTCTCCAGATGGGAGAACCTCCCCTTCAGGCACTGTAGATTGGTTGCCTGTGACAAATCTCTGTTTAGATTTCGTCCTCTGACTTGCTGCAACACATAAATTTGGAAGGGCTACCTGGAAAAGATGGTAAGGCTAATAACGACTTCCCCAAACCAGCAATTTAGCAATTCCACTATTATATTAATTCTAGGCAACATCATGTGTTGGAGTGGCAATTTCCCCTCGGTTATTGCCCCATGAAATGCCAGTAGTGTTGCAACACCTGAACTAATGGTCTAAAACAAATTCACTGGTTCAAAATGTCTGTCACTCTGAAAAAGAGGGAGAATGGGGTTTTGCCTGAGCTGACCTCTCCAACCATGCTCAGCCAATTAGGGACACAGGGTAAGTACCATGAGACATACATCACTGCACACATCTGAACAGGCACATCTCCACAGGATAATACTTCATTGACATCAGAGCAAGAGGTGACCTCTTCATGAGAAACCTGTGCATTAAAATACAAGACTGGTAATGGCCCATTTGCTAATACTAGTCAAATCTGAGTCAGCCAATTTTAAAGTATTTCCATCAATCCAAATATTTCAGGCCACTTGCCTGCAGAGATGAAGTTTTCTCAGTAATGATATCTATGATTTTCTTTTTCTTCCATTTCTGTCCAAGTAATGGTTAACATTGAGAACAATCCTTGTGTCAGCCCTTGTAATGAGAGGTCAGAAGAATAGAGAAGAGGGATCAAGAAAGAGGATTCCAGAGAAGGTTAACAGCCTGAAAGATCAAAATTTAAGGAGTTAATTGAACGTGCTGTTGATGCAATAATGGAATAAAAATAGGATTTAATTCTTCTGATATTTGACCATTTACAGAAAATGGATTTGGCATTGTTGTTTATTGCCAAACTACTGCAACTACCAGAAAAGTAGCTATAAAATCTCTGTGTCTCCCTTTCAGTAAACATCTGTACCTTTGTTAGTGTGTTCTCAGAAGCTGCAGTAAGGGAGTGTTTATTGTCCATTCAAAACTACATGTTGCTGTGTCAAGAAATGTAAATTGACCTAGTGGTGCTGAAAACAGTAAAATGTATTTGTTCTTTTGGCTTGATTTTAACATGTTTCCTGCAGCCACTCTGCCACCTACCTACAGCTGAACAGAACCGTAGAGAATACTATTAACATTTGCAAAAACTAATTATGTTACATTTATCCAGAAATATAGGTGAAGAAACATCATGACTGGTTGATCTCTTCAGTCTATATCTCTTCAGGAACACATTCCTAGAAGTTTTAGTCAATTGATAGAAAAGATGCAACTGGGAGAAGATGCTGCAATTATTTGTGGCGTAGAACTTCACCTGGGTCATTCATGCCAAAAAAACTCTCACAGCCACCAGCTTTGACAGTTGTCAGATTCTTCAGCTTGAGAATGTTCTGTTTGCCAGCAGGGTGTTGCTCCTCTGACCTCTTCTAAATGCCTTTATTGAATATTTCACCATGTGAAAAAACACCTTGCAATCCTAATGCCTCCCAAAAAAACCATCCTTCCTTCACACTCTTTTGAAGGCACAACAGACCTAAATATGTAAAAGGACACAACCTCTGCTGCTAAACTGAGGAATTTCCTAAACTTGTAAAATTAAAATTAATTTCAGAAAAAAATTGTAGTAGTTATATAAAAAGATTATAAAAGAAAAATTGGAGTTGGTTTAATTCCTTGAAGCTTTAGTTCCAGAATTGTCTCACAGCTGTTATACAGTATATGGAAATATATATTCTTTCTCACAGAAATATAGTTATTGAAATGATGCCAAGATTTTGCCAGACAAGGCCCAGAAAGCAAATATTACTATATGAAAAATAGAGAGTTAAATTCAGAATATAGGTATAAGCAAGAGCAGAAAAGCTTAGTCTTAGAAATAGTAGAGGCAATAATTCATTAAGGTATGCAGAACATACTGACACAGGAGTACAGGAACTCATGTACTCAGAAGAACAACCTGATAAAGAAGGAAGATGAGCCAAAACCTGGGTATCCATGCAAAATCATCAGAAACTTTTGCCAGATGCACTAGGAAGTCAGCCAAAGTAAGAAAGTTCACAAAGTTCACGATGAGTATGAAAAGTGGGCAGGGGGATTCCTGGAGATGAAGGCCGGATCTACCCTCCCAGATTTTCCCCAAATTGAAGACCACACCTCTAACTCCGCCTAATTCCACCCGTTATGAATATTGAAAATGCATGTTGCAATTCTATGAATATACATGTGGAAATGTTGTAATCACTTGTAGAAATTGTATATAATCCTGTCTTTTTACTAAAAAGGTGGAGCAGTTTTTCCAGGATGACCTGACTGTTCCCCGGGCACTCCGGAGGCCCGCAAAATAAAGCACCTCCTGCTTAAAGGCTACAAACTTTGTCTCTAAGCAGTTTCTTTTCGTTCGTGCCTTTTTGGGGGCAAAATCTGGGCATCAGAAACAGCACTGGAAAGCAGATATTTTAAAAAAAGCTTTCTCTGGATATCAAACGAGAATGAGTGCAGATGACTAAAAAGTAGTAATATCTGGATGTAACAGACATTAAATACATATACAGTCAATATATATCTCAACTTCAAACAAAAAGACTATCATAAAATATTTTAGAAATTCAGGTAAGTTAGTGGGCCAGTCTGGGCACTCTATGGGCAGCAAGAGCTTTCTGTCTTGGCACCTTTGGTCTGGGAGGAATCTTCGTCCATAGGCCATTTTGGCAGTGGGATTGGCCATTACTGGGCCAGGCTGAAAACAGCAAACAACAGCCCTTATCCCCAGCAAAGAAAGCCTGCAACCTTTGGCTCTCTGGTGCACTTGGTGGGCCAACCTGGGCACTCCATGGACAGCAAGAGCTTTCCGTCCTGGCACCTTCTGTCTGGGAGGAATCTTCGTCCAGATGCAATGTTGGCAGTCGGACTGGCAATTGGAGTGCAATAGTAATCAAAAATGCTAAATCAAATGCCAAGAGTCATTAGGGAAGAAATAGAAAGCAGAATAGATCATTATGACACTGCGTAAATTCATGGTTCTCCCAGACTCTGAATATCATGAAGCATTTGCCCACTCAGTATGCAAAAGTGTTATAAATAGAAAAGCCACTGAGACAGGCAACAAGGACAGTTAAAGACGTGACATGACTTCCATACAAAGTGCAGTTGCATTGACTAGGTCTCTTTATCTTGGACAAAAAAAAATTAATTCAGGGTTTGGACAGGGGTCTACAGAAGCATGGACAAAAAGGACCAGGGAATTATTAGAAGTCCAAGCAGAAGACCACCAGCTCTTGATGCCATCAGGAGAGAACCTTTGGGTCACTGGTGGAGCTGCTGGTTTAAGTATCGGGCATGGAAACATCTGAGAAATGCACATACCTGCTTGTTCCTGATCTCTGTGATCCTGACACAGCCCAGGAAGCACTACATCCAACATTCCCTATGCATTGGGAAGAAGAATTTCTTGCTGTGCTTCTGAAATTCACTGTAGAGGGACTGGTGTCCAAATTGAGTTCAAGGCACCTCTCCAGGGTGCCCTCTGTGTAGTAACAGCCTCAGAAAAAAAACATATACTGGTCCTATTGGAAATAATTTGTTCTTGGAAATCTCTAATCCAAACTCCAAGCCAAAGGACAGTATTTGGAACAGGGAAGCAGGTCAGATGTGGGTTTTTTTTTGGTTGGGTGTTTGAAGGGCTACAAGTGTCTCTACTATCCAAATCTGGACATCCCATCCCATATGAAGAATTCCGTTTTCTTGAGCTTAATGAGGTTTGAGTGAGCACAAGGTCTTCTTTGATTGCTTGTTGGGGTTTTCCTGGAAAAGGCAGCACATTGGAAGAGAACACTTGAAGTTTGTGAGTCAAGCTTGGTAAGAGGACAGAGAAAGAGAGAACTGAGATGATAAGTAACTTTTCACGGCACACCTGTTTGATATTCCACCACAACACTAAATAGTTCTATCTCAGACCAGTAGTTACAAAACAGATTTTCTTTTTGCAATGTGAAGAAGACAGAGGTAACTTCTGGGAGTCTTAATACTCCCATATTGAACAGTAGCCATCAATGGAGCATGTCAGCCCAAATCCCCCAGAGTGGCAGTTACGGATGCATACCCTGGGAAAGGCTGCAAAGGACATCTGAAAAGAATTCACACTTCTTTAGCCACACAGCTAAATTCTCTCCTCTTTCCTGCTCTGTCTTGCCAATAACATGGGCTACTATGACCTGACCTTGGGCACCTAATGCTCCTGCTAAAGGCGAGACTCAAGAGAGAGCTCTTCACCACGAGTACGGAAGTCATCTGAATGGACCATGAAAAATAGCAAAGATCATCCAAGTATTATGTGAGAAGACTAGAAAAAGAATGCATTCTACTGGCTAAATGCAGCTTCAGCTAAATGTGCCATGTCTTTTCCAAGGTTTTAATGTGCTGCCGCTGGAGCAGGTCCAAGGGGAAGGAGTTTTGTTCCGGCCTGATTTCCAGATCTTTGCACCAAGTGGTAAATTCCTTGGATCACTTGTTCCAAGCTGCTGTGCCTGCCCAGCTGGTGATCTCGCTGGAGGGCAGGCTCTTCACCTCTCCCCACACTCCATCTTGCAGTGCTGCTCTCTCTGGGCATGGCAGCAGAGTTACAAGATGCTCTCTGGCATAATTTCATTGGTTCCATTTTTCTGGCAATGGTTGACTGTGTCCAAAAGCCAACTCTCTGTTGAATGCTCTTTCCTGTAAACGGAAGCTGATGTACTCAGCTGGCAGATTGGGCAGGTCCTGCAGAAGCTGCTGTTGCTTTCTTCAGGCTGAGCAGACACAGAAGAGAAAACTGTATGTAACTATTCATTCTGAATTCCTTGTTTGCCTTTCCAACAATGGCCTTTGGCAGACACTGAGAAAAATGTCCAGAAAAGAGGCCAACTTGGTTGTTCTTTCAGGGATTCTGCCCCAACCTTTGTCCATTCATGAGCTCAAAACCAGTACTCTGTGCCTTTGTATGTAATAATCCTGCAAGTGTGTAGCAGAGCCCAGTACCCAGGTGCCCAGTGAGGTGGCACCAGATCCCTGGGGAGTGTAGAGGATGTCTAATGCATGAAAGGTGTTGGAATTGAGCAGAAAAGAGACCTCCTTGAGTTGCTCCTGGTTGTCCGAGATCAGATGGGCTGGGTGCAAGTAGGCTGAATTTCAGATTAGAACCAATTAAGACCTGTAGATCTGGTCGAGTCCAATGAGAACTTGGACAATCCAGATTGGGAACAATATTTTTTATTGAAACCACAGGTTCAATCAACCACTTGATTGGGTCCAAAGAAGCCAGGTGGGAAGCAGAGGGGAGACAGGGGGAGCTGTGGGTAGGTGGGACGGCCACTGCTCCACTCCCTGCCCCGGGAGCCTTTGTCAGTCTCTGGGCCACAGCGAAATGGCGGTGGCTGAACCCACGGCCTGCCCCAAAATGGCACCAATGGTGAAGGTTTTAAGGGCATTTCTTCTCCAGGAAGCAGTGCGTGTGCTCCAAGGAGTCCTGGAGCTGCTGCAGGAAGTCCCTCCTGGTCCATCCTGACAGGCCTTCCTCTTAGCATCATCCTCTTCTTCCACTTCCAAACCTCATCATGGCTAGGCTTTGCGAACAAAGATTTGGGAAATGGCCAGTCTTCGCGAACGAAGATTTTTGGGAAAGGTCTTTTACCTTTCCAGCCTGCGCAAAGGATTTTCTAGGTGAGACACAGCTTGCGCTGAACTGAGCCCACCCTTTAATCCTAAGGTTCATCTGCCGGGGCCAAGCAAGCTTGGACAATGGCAGTGAGGTCCTCAGGACGTAGGTTTGTTTAGAGTGACCTTCTCATAGATGGATGGCCTCACAGGGCTAATGAGCTCCATCTGCCCGGGGGACCTGGAATCGAACCTGGGTCGCAGCAGTGAGAGTGCTGCATCCTAACCACTAGGCCACCAGGGGTCCCAATGGTTAGGTTTAGGCTTAGGGCAAGGATTAGGCTTCAGGTTAGGCCTAGGATTAGAGTTACGGTTAGGATCAGGACTAAGAAGAGCCTTCTCTTCTCCTCCTCCTCCTCCTCGCCCCTCCGAAGGCTCCCCCGGCCACTGCTATCTGGTTTACGGCTGCTCTTCTGTGGCTGAACCAGAGCGCCAAGAGCAGGCCCAGGCCTTCAGCAAGAGCCCTGAAGTACCATTGCTGCAGGGCAGCCCAGAGCAGGGCTCCGCAGGCTCGCAGAGTGCGCTCCAGGGGGCTCTGCTCCAGCTCCTGCAGCAGCCGAGTCATGTGCCAGTTGAGATAGAACACGCGCAGCTCCATGAGCTCCCGCGTGACCTCATCCAAGCCATCGTCCACCGGCTGCGGGTATAGGATGAGGCTCTGCAGAAGCAAAGCAAGGAACACTATCCGAGTCATGGCGTACAGGAGAGAGAGAGTAGGGGGCGCCCACTCTCTGCCTCTGCCCAGACTGGACTGGGGCAGCATTACCTGTGGGGGCCTTTTATACCTGCCCCCATGGTAATGTCCCTTGTGACGTCACAGGCGCCAGAGGCATCACAGCCAGGCCAGCCCCGCCCTTCGTGCCTACCCCAGCTCAGCCACTGCCAGAGGGCAAACAGAGCCCCGACAACCGCAAAGTGCAGCCCTAGCGGCAGGGAATGGGGCCCCAGGGGTTCCCTTCCCAAAGCAGACAGAAGCCCCCGATCCCTTGTCAAATGTAACAGTGGGGGACATGGCCCTTGGACACTTTGCTCCTTGGGATCCCCTGCTGTGGGACGGGATCAGTTCCCTCCGTGCTGACCTCTGGGCTTGTGGGGTTGCTCCTGGAGCCTTTGGGACACCCCTGGGTGCTTGGTGGTGAATATCCTGGTGGTGGGATGGGACGTCTCCATGGTGGGATCTCTGTTCCTGCTTGGCGATGTGAGAGTACCTTGGTTACAAAGAGACATCTCCCTGGAGTGAGGAGCAGACACGGGGGTGATTTCCAAGAAGGACACTGTAGCCACACCAAGTCCAGCCTCCTTTAGATCAAGAAAGAAGCAGAGGGGTGGTTCCGGCACAGAATTTGAGCTGTTTGCAAAATTGCAATATGTGTGCGTTACGTAGCGATGGGTCAACTCGAATTGTCCCTGAACGCCAGAGGGAAATGTAAGAATCCAGTGTAAAACTGCATTGAGGGTGGCCCTGGTTGTGTGGGACACCCCGTGTGCAGCAATAAAAAACAATTTTCCCTCAGAAGGGACCTCCTGGGACAAAGACCCACCAGGTTTTTCCTTCCCGTGCAGTTTTGACGCAGAGTGCGGCCGACTTCCCCTGAGTGACACCTCCATGCGAGGTGACCTGCCCTCCTCATTCTCATTGGGTTCCCCTTGCAGAGCTCTCCCCCATTCTGTCAGGGCCCCCGGGGAGGTGGGAGAGCCCCAGAGGAGAGGTCCCGTTAGTGTCGCCGTGCCCCCTGTGCCTTCTGTCCCTGTGTTCAGGCAGGCAGGCGCAGGGAGGGTGGGGAATCCTCCCTGCCATGGATGCTGTCTGCCTCTGGGGCTCTTTAGACCCCTTATAAGTTATTCTTGGGTCAGAACCACCTATGTGTGTGTGTGTGTGTGTGTGTGTGTGTGTGTGTGTGTGTGCGAGGCTGTGGGAAGGGCAAGGCCTAGGCCTGCAGCCAAGATGGCCAAGAGCTACTGGCAGGGAAAGGCTCGTGGCTGGGCTGTCAGTCAATGACCCTGCTGGTGGCCCACCCACCCCACACCCCCTGAGCGAAATCTCTTGAAGTCTAAAATTAAAGTGTAACACCTGGTAAGAGCTTGGAGCTTCTAGACCGGGGTGTAACAGGGGCCTGTGCCAGGGCAGGCCACATGTGTCCTTGTCGCTCTCCCTGGCACTCCTCCTGCTGCTCCCCTCCTCCAGGAGCCCTGTCCCTGGGCACAGCAATTCCCTCTTGGATGCCCGGTCCAGCTCGGTGCATTCTGGGGAAGGAGGTTTGATTCCCTCAGGGCTTTGCATGGGAGAAACAACCAAATTCTCAGGAGGTTCAGTAACCAACTTCTTTCTACTTGCAAACTGGAGAATGTTAAGGTGGTATGAGGTATATCTTTATATGATGAATAAAAGGCAAATTTTAAAACAACATCCAGACAAAGAAGGGCCCTTCACAAACTTTAATTCAGCAAACTGGAACTTATCCAGACACCACAAGGCAGTTACTAAGGCATTCACCAGAATTTTTTAGTCTAGATTACAATATATGCTGAGCAGAAGAAGTTAGAAGAAGAAAAAAAGAAAGATAAACAGAAACAGAAAGAGAGAAAGAATAAGGAGAGAGAATGGTCTTCTTCACCACCCTGGGATCCAGTGTGGTCTCCGCTGCTCTTAAATCCGGGAGAGTGGAGCAGCCAGCCGACACATGCGTCACCAACCTTTAATCTGCCCCGCTCCATCAGGGCCTCCTCCAGGGGCAACTGCGCTTTAGAATTTCCTGTGGGGCTCACACAGTCGGTCACTGCCATTTTGAGGCAGGACAAAGGTCAATCTGCCATTTTGGGGCAGGCCGTGCGTTCGGCCGACACCATTTTGCTGTGGCCCAGAGACTGACAAAGGCTCCAGGGGCAGAGGGAGGAGCAGTGGCCGTCCCACCTACCCACAGCTCACTGTGTTTCTAGATTTAATATTTAACATTTCCCCTTGTGCATTGTTTGTAACCTGAAAGAAAACTCACCCATCTTAGTTGGTCCATACACAGGAGCTGTTCTGCTGGCATCTCCTGGTTTTTACTCCTGGACTTTATAGAAAAGACGTTTGGCATAAGTTGCTCACCTTTAGTGACAGAGAGCTGACGTACCTGAATTTATTGCATATCTTGTTATCTGTGGTACATGGGATTGTGTGCACATTAAGCCTGAAGCAAGTGCAAGGCAAATTATTTCACATAATTAGTTTAGTTTGTTTTTATTGATGTTGAGGAAATCATGGGGTTTCAGTTTGTTTGGTTTCTTTCTTTTGGTTGTTTTTTTTTTTTTTTAAATTAAGGCTTAGAACTCTAGTTAAATTTGATCCTGTCTCCTAGACTTTACTTTTCATCATTGTATGACAACCCTCATTGGGGTTGTCTCCCACCAGCCCCTCTCTGTTTGTGAACAGCAGGTCCAGCGGGGCCCCATCCCTGGCAGGCTCATTTACCAGCTGGAGCAGGAAACTATCCTCTATACACTCTAGGAATCTCCTAGACTGCCTCTTCTCTGCTGTGTGGAGTTCCCAGCAGACATCTGACAGGTTAAAGTCACCCATGAGAACAAGGGCTGGCAATTTTGAGACATCTGCCAGCTGCTTGTAGAATAATTCATCACCCTCATCATCCTGGTTGGGTGGTCTGTAACAGACTCCCATCAGGATGCTGGCCTTGTTGGCCATACCCCTGATTCTGATCCACAGACACTCAACCTTATTGTTACTGACCTCAAGTTCAACAGAGTCAAGAGACTCTCTAACATATAGAGCCCCCCCCTTCACCTCTCCTATTTGCTTGTCTGAAGAGCTCGTCATGCAAGTCATCCCACCACGTTTCTGTGTGATGGCGATTACATCACAGCTTTCCTGCTGCACGATGGCTTCCAGTTCCTCTTGTTGCCCATACTGCGTGTATTGGTGTACATGCACTTCAGCTGGGCTGCTGATTTCACTCTTAACTCAGGCTTTCCACCCTTAGGCTCCTCTCTGGAGAGCCTGGTTTCAATCCCTTCCCCCTTCAAACCTAGTTTAAAGCCCTCCTGATCAGCCCTGCCAACTTATGGGCTGGAGTCCATTTGCCCTTGCTAGATAGATGAAGCCCATCTGATTTGAAGAGACTAGGTACCATGCAATTTGTCCCATGGTAAAAAAAAAAAAACAAAATTCTGCCAGTGGCACCAATCCTTTAGCCATCTCTTGATGAGTCTTCCTACTCCTCGTTCATCCCTGCTACTGCAGGAACTGAGGCGAACACCACCTGTGCTCCTGTCCCATTAACTAATCGACCCAGTGCCTTGAAGTCCTTTTTAATCATCCTGGTACTTCTTCCATTAATGTCATTAATGTCATCGCTGCCAGCCTGGACTACCAACAGTGGATAATAATCTGAGGGCCGAATTAGCTCAGGGAGTCTCCTGTTAATATCCCTCACCCAGGCCCCAGGAAGGCAGACCTCCTCGTGGGATGGGTCTGGCCGACATATAGGGCCCTCAGTTCCCCTCAGAAGGGAGTCACCAACTACAACTACCCTTCTTTTTTTCTTTATAGCTGTAGTTGTAATCCGTCTGGTAGACGGGGGTGCAACCAGGAGACCCTCCAGACAGATCTTCCTCTTGACTGTCCTCTACTTGATTCTCTGGGTGCAGGGCCTCATACCTGTTCTTTATGGGCATCCAGGGAGGTGGTGGCCTTATTCATGTGCAGGCCTTACCACGTTCCTGCATGCCCTTCCCCACATGCACACACATACATACAGTGAGTTGGTTCTGACCCATATCAATAATTCAGTGAGATTCGGATCCAGGATCTCACACTTTCCAGTTCACAGCTTGTGTACTTCCACTCTAAGTTGTGTCACACCCTGAAGTCCTATAGCTTGTCACAAGGACCTGCTGCATCTAAAGTTTACACCATATATGCAGCTGTAGGTATGTGTGTATGGGTAAGAGGCAAAAATGAAGCAAAAGAGAGTAAAGTGAGAAAACTGCTCTGACAGTACTTTAAACATATCTAAAGCTTAAGCATACATTTTTTGGAAATAAGGTCTATTGTACAGTACTCAGAGATAACTACTACTTGAGAAGTTCAACCAGTCCTAAGACACTTGACTTCTTGTGTTCTCTACCTTTGGAAGAATGGAAAATATCCATATGCCTTGTATATGTATATGCTAAAATAAGGTTATTTATTTACTAGACTCACTAAAATTAGTACTGTTGTCCCCAGCACTATGTCTAATACTCCAAATATTTCCTTGTTATGTCCTTGGCAATTTTCCCATGGTAACACTCCATCCCTCAAATCCACTTATTAACCAAGTATGGTAGTATTGTTATCCACCCAAGAAACTACATCATCCTGTCCTGCCATGGGAGAACTCAATTTTGCAAAGAAGCACTTGGATATAAAGAGATTAAATATTTATTCCAGACTAACTGCAGTCATTAACTACAGTTTAACAGTTTGTTGTAACTTCAAAATTATGTTCTAGGCCTGCCTTAAATTACTTTGCTGAGGTAAAAATAATCAAGTTAACTAGTTTTAGGAGCAAATTACTCTCTACATATTGGAATATAATTTGTTTTTATTTGTAAGATTCAACAGTACTATAGACAGTAAGCACTACATTCCTGAATTATTTTTTTTAATCCACAAAACCATATTTTTCCAGGCTAACTGAAGTTTTCCTATGCTTTTTTTTTTTTAAATTTTTTTGTAGTCTACCCATGTCTCCTTATCTCCTTTGCATTCCTTCCTGATGAGTTCAGAGCTGCTTTACTTTGAAAACTCTCCTTCAAGTATTTACATTAATCACCTCAACAAACTATTTGAGATTTTTTTTTTTTACTCATGCTATACCCTTTCCTGCAACCAAGTTGAAATACATTAAAAAAAAAAAAAGAACAACTCCTTCTCCAGAACGCCACAACTTCTAGCACCTACTTCAATATGTGTTTTAACACATATGAAAGTAATATAAGGAGATAAACATGTTGAAAGCTAAGGCAATTATAGAATCTCACACAGTTATGTTAATCAAATGCATATATTTGTCTGGAAGATCAGGAGCTAAATCAACAACATTCTGTATCCTTATATGAAGGCTAATCATGGCTTATGTAAGAACTCCTAATAACTGTTAGTTAAAAGAATGAAATAAAGTGTGTTATTGATATATGATAACACTGTGTTTATGTATACATATGTACTTGGCTAGAATTTGGTCTGAAACAGTAATTTAAAAACTGGTTACTACTAAACCAACAAATAGGAGTGATTTTCAAAAGCGTATTATAGCTTGTAAATAATTAGGTTTAATATCTATTTTACAGTAAATCTGTTTTAGAAGTGATGGCTAGATAACTTTCCTGATGTCATTATCTCTATACTTCGTATCCTGTGAATAGGCACAAAGGGTGCTCTGTACTATGTGATGGATGAAAGCTTAAAATGGAAATCTGAACCAGCAATCATTCCGGAATGACAGACGTTTCCCAGAGCTTCCCTCTGAAGACTTCACCTCCACAAAACTTCGTAGGACAATGGTGTCACACAGTAAATTCTTTAAAAAACAGAAAGAATAAAGAATACTCTCAGAGATAACCTGTAATATCACTTTCATACAGGTATGTGATAGCTTGTTGCCATGTAATGGACTCAATATGCCTGGTTACTCACTAAGGGCTCCCCTGGGATTCAAATCACAGATGTTCAGCTTTTCCTTTCTATCTGCAGTGTATCTCTACAATCAAGCCTAATGCTTGGTTGTAAATAGGGATGTAGAAAAATGTGGAAAATCTTTGCATGTGCTATCTTAAGTCTTATGTGGGAGTCCTTGTTAGCAGTACAGTGCAAAAGCATTAAGGAAACACCAGCATTTGAAATCCAAAGAGTACTTCCATTCCCAAGAGAGCTGAGTATTGCTGACACATCCAAGGTTATGAATTGAGGATCCCGCACACACAGTGAGTGTGGAGATAACTCTAACTACCATCACACAGACTAACCACAGAGCCACAAGTATGCAAGGGCATCCTCTGGGGTCACCCAACCTGTTAGCACGTGGAAGCACAGATTTGGAAGCCACATTCACAGGATAGAATGTAGAGCCAATAAACATTGTAGAAATACTCGCAGGCCCAGCCATACTCTTCATGGACACGGCCTGGTGGATTTGCCTTGTGCTGTTACACATAAACATCCAACCTCAGTTCTCCAGTCCCCTGTAAGTGTCTGCTTTATTAAACTAACCATTAATTTTTGGAAAACACACTTGAGGCAAAGGCAAAGCACAATCACAATTCAGCTGGAGCAATAGCAGTAGAAAAGCCAATATTAACCTCCTCATATTTTCTTTCCCAAGTACTTCTTTTTACTCTATTACAGATTGATGATATCTCCTGTTTGTAAGCCAACCTGAGTTCAGACTCCACACAGAGCACATAAAATGACTCCCATTGATTTCACTAGGCTTTTCATCAGGCAAATCACACTGCACTTGGCAGCTAAAACCAGCATACACCCTTACTCCCCCTAAATGCCCAAAGAAACTGAAAGGGCCAAGCACACCCTGAAAATCTGCACAAATCTGAAAGTAGATTTGTACAAATATACCTTCTCAACTGGCATGACCAAAAACTGTAAAAAACTGCCACAAAAAGGATATAAAATATTCCGTCCCTTCAAGAAGACCGATGGAGATTTTAATCAGGGTCTTGTGATCAATTTTGAGTTTGTGAGAGATGACAAATTAGCGGCTGCAGGGAGTCAAACCTTCTCCTTACTACTTGCTCAGTCACCTTTATTACAGTCACCTTTATTACTAGTAAAATAGAAAGTACCTTTGAACTGAAAATGATAACTGGATCAACAGATCACACCAGCTCTTCAGAGTATCCATTCACTACCTAAGGTTCCATAATACATATGGAAAAATCAATGGACTCAATGTTTTCAAACAGCATAATTTAAAACATTTAAAACCATGACATAAACACTGAATAAGCCCAGTGTTGTAGAACTTTTTGGATTAATACTATTTGGTATATCTTTGGATATATTTTCTACTTATTTTCTTCAGTCACACTGAAAATAGCATTCACAAATTTCTTCTAACTCCAGAAAATTTGAAAATAAACTGCCTCTTTTTTCATATAACTTTGAGATAGATATAAAACAGATCAAAAATTAGCTTTGTACCACCTAATATATGAAATAAATTATGAGAAAGAAATTTATATATTTCAAGAAATTTGAGAGTTTAGCTGTTATCTACACAGTTCATATTAAAAATTACCACATTATTAAAACAATTAGGATTTTTTTGTCATGCTTGTAAAAATTCGACAGCCAAAGTGCTTCCATTCTAAAACATGTCACTGATTCCTGAAGAGAAATACTGTTTGATTTAGGTGCATATTTCAGTTCTTTGTCAACAGGTTCTCTATCACCAGCACTTTTTCTTTGCAGAGCACTGGTCTCTAATTCAGAGTTCTAAAGAATGTTGTGGTGAATCTCTTTAGTTCATTAGTAGTTAATGAAAGCCAAAGAGGAAGGATTACCACCTTACATTGCCCCACAGGAACAACCACCCAGGCAGACACAAACACACCTCCCATGTGGTAATTACACAGCAGCTTTGGTTTCCAGTTTTATGTATTGCCTCACCATCTATCATCCTTGTTTAAGCTTTTATGGGTGCAAAGCAATTAATTTAAATCACGGTAAGTGCTTCTAAGTTCAAGACCACTCTAGAAGAAAGAAATGCTCGGGCTGTATGTGAGTGGAGGTTATGGAATATGCTGTGTTATAACCGGTCAGGAAGAAAAATGCTTCTGACATTGGCAGGTACTGTCATGTTACCTGAAAAGGAAGTGTCTTCTCAAACATTTTCTTTCTGCATATCTGTAATCTCTTAATTCATTTCCTCTCCCATACTATCATTACTGTCAAGTTTGTTAAAACCTGAAGTGTATCACATTCATTCAGCCATAAGCTTCACCAGGATCTCTTGCCCCAAAGGACCTGGCTTGGGAATCTGCAATGTCATGATAGTTTTGCTGTTATCTCCTTGACTCAGTTCCTCCTTGTCACTGAGAATGTCTGATAAGAAAAATTCCCTTCAACATGTCTACATAATTGGATAGGAAACACTCGTTCCATCTAACAGACGTTTGACTATAAAAAAGTGTTTCCTTTCCTCAGCTGAGGAATTCACTTAGCTCCCTTCTGTACTGAAAGAACACAGAGACACAATGAATAACACATGAAGAATGATTGCATCAACCGACAACCAACTACTGCATTGCTTCCACTGGCTTGGGAAATACAGCTCAAACCCAATTCCAAGTAGAAAATGGTTCCATTGGCAGCCTGGATTCTGAGATTACCTTCTCTCAAACATGTCACAATTCTTTGAAAACCAACTCACCCAAACCCCTCAAAACCCTAAGCAGAAAACCATCTCTTCATAGCTCCTTCCTTTCTCTGCTGTCTTTATCTCACAAGCAGTAAGACTGTCCAGTTTAAATGCTGCTTCTCTATCTTCATATTTACAGAGTCTCCCTCACCTGGAGACAAAACAACCCACTCACGCAAACAAGAAGGCCTCTCTCACTTCAGTTGCCAGAGGCTGATAGAAAACTTTTTGGGAGTGAAACATCTGTCTGAATCTAACAACACAGTACCGGGGTTTTGAGCACAAATGGACAGATGCAAGTAAGATTAATAACTAACCTGTGGCAGGGCTTCTTAGCCAAACAAAGAGTTTTGCAAGCTGCTATGCATCCCCAGCCTCCAGATACTGCTTGCTGAAGCAGTGATTTTTAAAATTGAAATCTCTGTAGTCCCTTGGATGGAGTATCTGCAGTTATATTTTACTCCAGGGAGCACTGGTATGGGAGCCCAGATGGCAAATTATAGACAACATGACTTTGTGTGGTGATTAACGGGAAGCTTGTATTTGCCTGCTAGGCCAAAACCAGCATTGAAAAATCTAGGCTTTCTGTAGTTACTCATAACTGAACAGCTTTCTCAAACCTCATGGGAAACTTTAAGGATATGTTCATAAGACTTCAAGAAAAATGCATGTTCTAATTTGGTTTTGCTTCAAGCTTAGGCTGGGCTTGGTGTGGTCTGTTGACAGATGCTTCCAACAGGGGTTTCTGGTTTGCATTTTGCTTCCTTGTTACTTCTTGTAGTACCTTTTGTTTTGAATGCTATGGAACGCAGCCTAGCATCACACATTTAGATCTAAAAATAAGTAAACTGACAGTAGCAGCATAGTAGAACTCAGCTTATTCTGCAAAAGGCAGTCTGAAAAGCACTGCCAGCTAATCTAGGGCTGACTCAACAGCTCAAGCTCTTTCCTTTTACCCTGTTGCATAACAAAAGAAGCTGGAAATGCAAACAGCTGGCTAATTTCTAAACAAGCAGCTCACAGCTAAAAGCAGAACTCCGATTATCTGTGGCAAGGAGCACGAAGTGAAAGCAGTGCCTGTGCCATCTCTCCATACCTCACCCTCACCACCTCATTACAGAGAGGCTGTGAGCAATTCTAGATGAAAGTCCACCACTCAACTGTTAGCTTCATCATAAAGGTGAAAATTACCTTGGCACAGAACAGAAGGATGAGAAGACAGCTAATTCACTAGCTCATTTCACAGGTCCATTACCACACTCATCTCATTAGCCACTGGCACATAAACCATGATTGACCTCATCACCCTACTCTCTGGCTATGATAGAGTTGCTTCAACTCAATTATATTTATCTTTCCCTGTCCTGTCTTCTTCCCCCCACCTTCATTCTTCACTGGACTTTTGCCAGGGAATTTAGCTCATAGGGTGGAACAATACCCAACCACACAGTTCCTTGGAGCAAGGAACTGTGTAACCCCAGCCCAGTTCCATGGCAAGTGTGCCCAGTACTGCTACAACTGTACCCACTGGACAGGAATCGCTGTTCACAGGTTTTCTGGCCTCTTTTCAGACAAAAGAAGAAAACATTCTGTCGTGAAAATCCCCATGGGATGTAGAATGAATGGCAATTAGCAAGGCTTTTTACACTGACAGAAATATTTCTCATTCTTACAAAGCGTGAAGGTTAAACAAAGTGAGCTGCCTACTTTGAGACTGCTTGCCTGCCTGACTGGTGTTTAGAAGAATGTGCTTTGTAGTTTACAAATGTTCTATAAATGCATCACATTATCTATATAACAAGATAAGAGCACAGGACTGAAAGCAGTTTTTTTCTTGCAGAAATTTCCTACTTATTGCCACAGCTACAGTACAGCCATCAAACAGCAGGACTTCAGTACATAAAAGTATAATTTCTGTGCTGGAAGTTCTCTATATTAATTTTTTAAGATGACATAGCAAGTGTTTAATTTGCTCTCCTACAAATTTAGATTTCTGGCCATATGAATAGTTAGTTGTTCAATTGTGTCATTACTCAGATCCTCTCCTGCATTTTGATTTGCTGTACAGTGTGGTTCTTCATAGCTAGTAGTTACACAATATCATTGTTTTATTTTATATCTGACTAGCTGCCAATACAGATCGATCATTGTTACCAATCCAATCCAGGAAGCAGACATATTGTCATGACAAGCTCCATAAATGTTGCCAATGTTTTCCAAAACAAGTATGTTTACCTAAAGTCTCTGAAGAGATAGTTACAACCAGGCCAGCCTGATGCTTCAAAAATCTGTTTTGGATTTTGTTCCCTTTATCTATCTGCCATTAGCCCCTATTCCTAATTTGAGTGAGTTCAGGTCTGTCACGAGATTTTCATCACTTGTTTTTTCTACTTCCCTTAGGTTTAAGCACACCACAGATTTTTATTCATTTTCCTCTAACAAGATTCTAACAGCTGTAACAAACATCTGGACGACATCCTAATTTACAGAGAAGAGGAAAATAAAGACCTAGTCTGTTGGCAAATCATCTCTAAAGTCAAATATTTCTGTCTGCATGACATCTTTGCTCAACTCTTGATCTGTAGAATTTGTCCTACCAAGTATATTTAATCCCTTTCCATATCCTAGAGGTTAGAAGCAATGTTTACATGTCCTCAAGCAACAAACCTGGATGCAGAATTCAGCTTCTTAATCACTGCTCTGCTTTATAAGCAGTTCTGCCCAAGAAAGTATCTGGTGCAAAGGACCTTTCCAGTAGCACTTGCCCTAAAGCACATTCACTGGCACTTAAACTCAGAAACCTTTAGAGAGCAGAGAGAGGCCTGTTAAAAACTTACTGACAATTTAATGGAACTTGCAAATGATTTTACAGAGAGTAGAATATCAGATTGTTCTAAAGTGACTCGAGAAGGGGCACTGTATTGAGTAACAGATAATATTGGTGTTTACTGGAATGTCATTTTCACAGCAATCTCTACAACTTCCTTTGGGATTTCCAGCTTCAATAGCCGTCTACATTTTGGACTTTCAAACTCCACAGAGTAAGTTTGCTTTAAGTTTACTTTGTCTGCACTGAAGGTCTGACAACACTGTTATCTCCTCAATCTGATTGTTATTGCACCATTTTCTGAAGCCTGTGCTACAAACTTGGATTCTCAATTAATGAAGATGACTTGGTGAAAATGACAGAATAGGAACATTACATTGTGTCATGTCCTTATTATTTACCCTGAGACTGCATCTGTAAGGCTTCACTCTCCAAAGGGTATGCCAAAGTGATCCCTGAAAGACTGAACTAGTGTCTTAAACCTGTCATCTCCTGTAAGTGGTATCACACTTGGTCTCACGCCAGATCCAGTGTGTGGGTCTACAACTGCTGAGGTATGAGAAGTGAGTCACACGAAAAAAAATGCAGCACTGAATATTTCAACAGCACTTTACAATATGACCATTATTTGTTTTAAGAGCTTAACAACTATGGAAATTGTCACCTGCTATCTCTTTAAGCAGACAAACAATTTCAGACCAGATCCAACACTTGCCGGCTATTGCAGATCAAGAAGCAGTATGGTAGGGCAAAGCGTCAGATGACCTTCTGCTTAGATCCTACTGCGCTTAACAGGGGGAGGAAGATTTTAATCCAAGTGACTCTCACTAGTTGTCTCAAGCTACAGTGTGGAGGTTCCTCAGGTCTGCACTGTCCTTTCTTAATATATCACAAAATCGTAGAGATGAATGAAATGTTCTCAACTGGTGCTGCCGGGAAGTCTTTGCCAGGTTCTCGGCCATATTGCACTGGGAGAGACAAACCCTGAAGCAGTGACACCGAGCTGCTTTCTTCTCACATCAGCTCACCTGTTCCTACAAATGGAATAAGCTTACTAAAAGCTGGAGGATTTTTAAAAGAAATACTTTCTCTTGGCTTTGAGCTCAAGTTGTTTTGCATACGGAATTACTTCAAGGCCCTGACTGAACCAAAGGGGTTCCCCTCCTTCAAAAGGGAGTTATATAAATCAAGATCCTGTCTATTCCCATGATGATTTTCCTCCTCCTCCTCTTCTAGATTCTACAAAACAGACATTCTACAGTTCATCTAAAGGAGAAAAATTATATTTTCTGTTAGTTGTACAAGTCTGCAAGGCAGCGTTCTGCATCCTCCCCTGACCACCATGAAAGAAGAAAGATTTCTGGCACCCCATTGTGAACACCCAGAATGATGATGTTCCCAGTGGTTCCTGCAGCAGTATACATGGCAGGGTTTCATTTGTTACTTTTCTGGCATACACTCGCTCTGTGTTGGCTGGCTCAGCAGTATTTAGCAATTGCTCCTTGCTGGAAATATTTCTTGGATTAGAATTCAGTCTCTCTGTGCACCTGATTTGTTGAACTATGAGGTAAAAGAAATGTTATTTTGCCCTTAATCACTGTTAGCAGAAACATAAGCACGAGCAAACTGTCTTGTATATACATACGACATTCAATATAATGTATAACAAAAGGCATTGTATTAAAAATATCTATTGAGTGTCAATGGTTTTAGTTACAACCAACAAAATCACAGTTAATGAACTCCGTAACATTTCATTTAGTAGGGTTTTTGTCTATAACAAATACTGAACTGGGAACTGCAAAAGGAGGACCACATTGCAATCATTCTACAATAATCCTACATAACTTACAGTTCCACGTTTGTGATCCTTTGATGCTTATTTGGCCACAAAAAAAAAGCCTTGTCTCCAGATAATGAAGGAAAGTTTGCTCTGGTCCATTTGAAATCTGAGAATACTTGATTCTTTCATTGCTTACAGCTAAGGTTTGTAAAGGATCAAAAAGATTTTTGCAGGACTAGCTTAGTGTAAAGGCTTATTTCTGACTTCGAGCACAAATACTGACCATAAAGAAGGTATTATCTTTAAGAAGTAATTACACACAGTGATTAAAGCAAACTACAGATTGCTTTATACAACAGGGAGAGAGAGTGGAGAGCTTTTTCAATATGGAAACAACTATCATATGTACAAAGCAGAAAGACTGAGTTCACCTAGAAACTAAGATCTGTGTTTACTGAAAACTTCAGTTTCTTCTTAATCTTTTTCACTTGTTCTGGAAATCAGCAAACACCCAGACTGCCATTAATGACTGAACCTAATTTCCTTCATGAAGCCCTACCTAAATATCCAAATGGAGCACTAAGAAACAATAGAGTAAAACAGATTAAAAAAATTTAGTTTGCCATTTAATTTTATCTCTATTGGAATGAAATTTTCCTCTACCTAGTATCTGAAGTGAGTGCTTCAGTATTTGGAAATGGAGAAGAATTCCATTAAACAGTCTTCTAAGAACCCTTACTATATTTTATTATTTTCAAAGGCACGTTAGTGCAACGCAGCCGGATGCATAGGCAGCTAATCCCAGAATATGAATCACTGTTAAAAGGGCATTTGGATCCCACAGGAAAGAACAAAAGAGATAGTGGCAGTCTAGGAATGCCTGATGTGTCCTGTTTATGATTGATTAGTATATACACAGCTGAACTAAAAACAAGATAGAAACAAGGACAAAGATAAGGCACTTGAGGCATACTACAACAAAGGAATTCAGATCTATTTTGGGCCTCATTTAGTGAAAGAAGCTTTTATTTCCAGATCAGACCCTAGGACCAGGGGTACATTATACCTGAGTCAGGGGCCTTAGGAAAAACGCAAACAGGCTGTCAACATACTTGGGGTTACACCAAGACTAAAGAACCTGTCCCTTCTGACCCAGGGGAGGGAACAGGGCTTGTGCTGAGCTAAGGTTAAAGTAAACTTGGCAAGGAAATTCACGTTTAGGATCATGTAGTGAAATTATTTTCTTTTAATAAAGAAATCTGTATTTGTTCAGAATGTGATCTCTTTGATCCCTTATGGGATTATGAAGACAGAAGTCAGAGATCAAGTCCAAGACTTGGACCAGGGTCTGTGTAAAGAGAATTGATAGGATTTCCAAAGGAGCATAAGCAACCACCTGGAATGCAGTTTTATATATGGAGGACAGAGAGCACTCCTCCTTTTAACTGAGGGAATAGAGCACCTTTATCCAAAACTGTGAATGACCTGCCAGTGTAAATTACATGAGCAAACAACAGACCTGGACATCAAAGTTTCTGCATGAGCCTTCACCTAGTCCTTCAGAAATAGTCCAGCCTGTATAATCTGAACACAACATATCTGCAGCACAGGAGGTTTAGAGATAGTGGATCCTGTTTAGGGTAACTAGAGTGGTGCCAGATATTAAATGATCACACCTAGATCTAACAGACTCATTTTGTGACTAAGCAAGCCTCGTCTCACACAGAGGCAGACAGGGCTGTGTGCTGTGATGCTGCAAAGAACCACTATAAACCACCCCAGAAGCAGCACTGTGGTTTCAGTATGGAGTAGGGTCTCATCTACTCAGGTGGTGTGCACTGTCATGCAAAGGTGGCTAAAACTAGTTTGGCACAGCTGTGCACTGTATCTCATTCTTGATGGCCACAGATCTTTAAGGTCTAACATTACAATGCCAACCAAAAGCAAGAGGAGAAAGGAAACATGAAAAATAAGCTCTTGAGCTCTGCACCTCTGTTACCCAGCTATAAAAAAAAGAAACAGACCCCTGCCTCTTATGGTGATAACTGCTACCTAACACCTTGTGCGTTAACAGTGTGTAATTTGCTACCTAGAGAATCTGCACTGTACTTTTTCACTGCTCAATTGATAGCTCTCAAAATATTCTGACTTGGCAAAGGGTAGAAAAATTGTGATTGCAGAAATGGTTTCTGAAAAAAGCTTGACTTATGACAGATTCTGTTTACAGAGAATCCTGCTGCTGGGAGAAGCTGATCTTGGCACTGACGTGTTAGCAAAATGCTACCAAGAGTGAAAATAAACCATCAACATCACAGCTGTGAGAATGTGTAAGTAGTACTGGCTGCTAGGATGATATGTAGATGTGTGTATTACTGTATCACAACTACTTACAGTGATGAGAAATGTTTGTAGGAAGAGGCATGATTGCTGCTGTAAATATTATTCTCAACCTCTTTACACAAATAATAAAAACGCTTTGCTTTTGGCAACTATTTCTTGCTGCTAATTACTGGGGTAATGGGTGTTGAACTAAAACCTTGAGAATCCAAAAGACAGGAACAAATGAACTTCTTATTAAGAGGAAATATTCTGCTTCTTAAGGTCCTTTCTGTTAGGACTATAGAGTTCAGAGTTTGTGTGGATATTGGTCTGACAGTACTTTGCTACACGCAAAGGGCAGGCACAAAGGAGTGAGTTTATTCCTCTCTCTGGCCTGGGCTTATTATTTAATAGGACTATAAACAGGGAGATGAAGAAAGTGCTTAGCCCTACAGTGGTCAGCACAAACGTTAAGTGATTTTGTTCCTTTGATTTCTGAATTTTTTTGAAGTGGTTACTAAAATCCACCAACATTCTGCCTGCATTAATTCCTTCTGTGTTGAAGGACTTGTTGTGATATGGTACTGCATTCCTAGGCACTAAAATAGTTACAAGATGTTGGATTGCCTCTCAGAATCACACAATATTGAAAGATTTGCCAGACAACAGGGAATTCACATGCTAAAATCATGAGCATACAGTGATTACCTTACCCTTGTGTTTTGTGGAGTTTTTTTCCTGCTTTCTGTTCTGACCATGGACTATAGAACTATCTGACTCTTCACAACATGAGATGTTTCCATTTTCACATTCCCAGGTACAAATCTTAACCCTGCAAAAGCTATGCTGGACCTTTATCAGATGGAAATAACACTTTCTGTTTGTTGGTAAAGAAACAAAAGAGAGCTTCTGACAGTCAAAGTAGAACATGTTCAGCAGAGATTTTCACCGCCTCTACTTTGGAGACAGAAGTACAAATCATGTGATGTGTCTAGGGAGGAGGAAATCAATCACTTGTCATCAGTTGATAAGGACACAGAAAAAGATGTTTACTCCCATTTTGCTTTTATTTCGTTTCTGGATTGTTGTTGGGTTGGTTGGTTTTTTTTTGTATGAGGGTAACCACTTCTGTAAAACTAATGTTTGCTAAATAAAGCACCATGCTGCTTAACTGCACCGTTCTCTCTAATAAAGGCATTTATTTTCCTGAATTTTTATTTCCTCTTCTCCTAACCACTGTCACTGCCATTTAAATATGAGCTTATATATTAGGTTCGTTTTGTAACCTTCTGGCCTACATATAAGGCTGGAATTTTTAAAACTTTTGAGCTAAGCTAGAAGTCACTTGGGTTAGGATATTTAGCAAGACACTAAGACAAGTGTGATCATGATACATGTTACAATTTGTTTTCAGAAAGAGATATGAGAAGGGGGAACATTGAGCTGATAAAGTTCTCATTATTAGTCTTTCACAAATGCTTTTTTTCAACTGTTTCACAGGCATTTGATGTTTAGCAAAACAACATATTTCAGCTAAAACAAATAGTTTTTCACTTTTACTTGGGATTGCATTACTACAATCCAGCTAGTTCTTCATCTGTGGTGAAATGCTCCTCCAAATAACCTGCATAGGGAAGTGTGCTATTTCTGCCATAGGTGAGCTGTATTAAAAACATGTTGAAGCACAGGAGATAAACTACAAGATAAGGGGGATATGACACTGTTGGGAGGAAAGGGTTAAAAGCAGAAGAACTGTGAGAAGGATGGTAGATTTGCTTGTGACCTTGCAGCTGGGAAATGCCAAGGCCTGGAGAATAACAGTGTGGGAAACCCCACATATTATGCCTACTGCTGTTTATCCTCTATCTGTTTTGAGAAGTAGAATTTCTGTGTAGAGATAACCTAGGTGTTTTGAGAGACTTGGAGGCACTCTCATGGGGGTGCTTGAGCTCCCTGTTTTGGGAGAGAGAAGATCAAAGCTCAGAGATCATAAAAAAGCACAGAGGAGATCACAGCAAGGGAGTAAACTATGCAGGCCCCTTGATATATTTGGTGTGAACAGCAGGGCTGCTCCCACTAGCCTGGACTAAGCCTGACAGTGCTGGCGTTCCTGCTTGTGTGTCTCTCCCTGGGTGTTGCTTCTGGAACCTCTGGTTTTTACTCTTTGCATTTCAGCTGTGGTATTGTGGTTGTTCCAGCTGCCTGCCTGAGTCAATTCACGTATTTGCTGTAGTAGGCAGGATCTGGGAACAATCATGCCGTGGCTCAGGGAAAAGTCGGGGACTGGAGAGGCAGTGATGGTGACTCCCCGCATTTTCGGATTGCCCAGCAATGAGCGCTGGACCCCTGTGGCTACTTTCCTGGCAACACTGGCTCCAGTAAAGGTACTGCCCGAAATGGAAGATGTGGCAGGGGTTACCCCCCAGACAATTGAGTCAGCTATGTGGGAATTACCTTGGAAAGAAGCAAGTAAGTCTGCTCGCGAGTTAGCGGGGAGGGTGGGATGGTTGTTATTTATTGTTCTGAGAGTTCTCGACCATGAAAATATGGCTTTACAGGACCAGGTGAGAGAGTTGAAAGAGGAAATCAGGGCTCTAAAGGATGCAAAGGCGTTTGTGGGAGCAGCGCTTACTGTTCAAAAGGAGCGGTGCTGTGAGCAGCAACGCACTATAGAACAGCTGGTGGCACGCATTGCTAACAAACGAAGGCAAAAATATGGGAAAAGTAAGGTCTCAACTTCCCAAGTTCGTGCTCTTATTAAGAAACCTTCATGGGATCCTGAGAAATGGGATGGAAATATTTGGACAGGGTCCTCGGACTCTGAGACTGAGTTTGAGCCAGACTCGGCAGATAAAGAGGTGGTAAAAGCACAGCCCCTCACACAAATGGAGAGGCAGCAGCATCTGCCACACAGAGGCGTACAGGACACATGGACCTATACCCGACAAAAGTTACGGGACTTTTCAGAGATCTATCGTCAGGAGAGCGGGGAGACCACAGTGGAATGGATTTTACGAGCTTGGGACATGGGTGCTGCATCTATTCATTTAACAGTGGGTGAAAAAGACATAGTATATCGTGTAGCCACTGACTATGAAATCCAACGGAAGTACGCTTCCCTGCGGAATGTAAGGGGCCCTGATGGACGGGATATTGTGGCACCTACGTTGTATCAGTGGCTGTGCGCAGCAGTTTTAGCAGCACATGTAGAGCCTTCTGACTTAGTGTGGTCCCTCGGGAACTGGTTTACACTGGATGAAGGTATTACTTTACTGCGGCAGATGGGGGCGGCTCGTGCTCTGCCCACAGCGTCTGACCCTGACAAGACACCACTAACGAGAGATATCAAAATAAAGTTTGCCCAAGGGGCGCCTGATAAATTGAAACCCCTGGTTATACCAACAGTCGTGCATGCTACTGGTAACATAGGTACCTTAACAACTGCCTTGAAAGATATTGAGGAGATGATCTTAGAGCTAGATGGGTGGGGAGTGACAGAAGATAAGCCAGCAAAGCCGAAAAGGGCCACCTCACAGGTGACAAGGAAACAAATGTGGAGTGACCTTGTGCAAGCCGGTGTTCCAAAGTCAGAAATAGATGGAATTGCAACACCAGAAATGTTTCGCCGCTGGCAAAAGTTAGTGCCTATGAAAAAGAATTCTCGCCCAGCCTCCATCTCTCCTGTCCCCTCGAAGCACCGCAACTCCTGGCAAATGCCAAACTAGCAGGAGTAGGGGGTTGGTGGGTCCCCCCAAATTGCCGCCACTGTAGTCTCTCACCTGGAGGGGGGGAAGGGGGGAATGACCCCCCCTCCTCTAACTATAGAGTGGAGGAACTCTGCATGTGTAAGCTCTGGTGATTGAGGCAGGCATAGAATTTATTATTTTACATAGGGATATTGCTCCTAATGAAGAGACTTCCCAGATCTGTGGCTTGGGGGGCAGTTCCAGCCCCGGCCTCCAACCTAGGGTTACTTTAATGATAGGAGATGCCACCCCATTTGTCACAAAGGTGTTAATTGCCCCAGTCAAAGCATATATCTTAGGCATTGCTCTGCTGGCAGGGTGAACAGTTGAAACCCTGAATGGGTGTTTCTGTTTTGGGACTCTGCAAGCGGGATTTGCCACTCAGTCTGTAACTGTTTTGTGTAGGTTCCCAAAGTTGGATCCTGTCACACTAACAGGGCCTGCCAAGGTGGTAAATGCAAAGCAGTATCGCATTCCAGAGGGGGAAGAGGAAATTACTCAAATGATTCAGGCAACTCCAACAAGTGGGAACTGCCATGACTGCTTTTAACAATCCTATTTGGCCTCTTCAAAAATCAGATTGCATTTGGAGAATGATTATTATTACAGAGAATTGAATAAAGTCACCCCCCACCTGCCGTTACAGTACCAGACATGGTTACCCTCATAGAAAACAGGGTCAATTTTTGCAGTAGCCAGGAGGGGGCTACCTGAGGTTATTCTATACCACCTCATGTCATTGCTGGCTGCGGGGAGAAGGGAGTCTCTTCCAGGGAGAAGAGGTTCTGGTTCTGTCCAGTAAGCATGACAGAGGGAGATGTCTAGTATTTCCTATTGTCAGGGAGTTTCCATGTGAATTGTTCCTTTTTTATACCCTCTGTCGTCAGTATTGTTGCTGTTACTATTTGTTTTCTTATCTCATTGCTATAAAGGGACTCTGATCGGGCAAGGCCAGCTCGATTGATGGAGCCTCTAGTGTTGATCAACCATGTAGCCTTTGCTAGGTGCTGATCTTCTCACATTTAGTGTCCTCACACAGATGATCAAAGCATCCAAAGAGGTTGTTCGGGAGTCCCACCAGTGCGTGGGCTGATTTGTTGGCGCTCATTTTCGTGAAGCCGACAATATCTGCAAACAAAATGCTCACTTGCTCTATCTGCTGCATTTTAAAAGGACAGAATATTATGGGGGTTTTCTGTATGGAGGGCTTCTTCTTCCTGTTTTTGGGGTTTGAGGTGGAATGATGCAAGGAATCTCTGTAAATGAACCTCTCCCTCACACCATCCAAAAGCTGTGCCCAGAGAGACAGGGGCTTTGATTCTCTCACAAATGCCTTCCCAATACCCGCATCAAATAGAGTGACCAAAGGACACATTCTAGTGGCTGTAATGTCCAAAACTGGGCTCAAAGCCTGGGACTAGACTGGCTATTCCCTTTGCCCACCATCCCACCCCACTCTGTCTGCGTTACCACACTCCTGCTAGCAGCAGCAGCAATGGTTTTTGACCTTTTGTAAACCATTGCTAGATCTGGACAAGTTGGGGGGGAAAAAACCAAAACCAACCAAAACACCCAACCAACCAAAACCACCACACCCACACCTAATACAACCCACCACCAGGAGCCAGGAGGGTGGCTGAGCCCTTCCTGCTCACCCTGCCTGTGTGAACTGTCATGCCATGCCTGTGTTTGCTGCGCTCCCTGGAGCCATTTAAATTTCCTGCAGATGGTCCTGGCATTGCCCCTTGCTCGCCTAATTGGCTGCCAAGAGCTGCCCTGTCTGGGTGTGGGGCAGGGTTGCTGCTTGGGTGTCCTTGGGCTCAGGAAGCTCCCTGCACAGCATCCAGTTGGTGGCCAGTCACAACTGGTGTCCCTCAGGGATCAGTGTTCAGCTCAGTCGTGTTTAACATCTTTATTGATGATTTGGATGAGGGGATTGAGTCTGCCATCAGCAAATTTGTAGATGGTAATGGGGGGGTGGGAGTGTCAACTTGCTAGAGGGTAGGAGGGCTCTGCAGAGGGCTCTGGACAGGCTGGATCAATGGGCCAAGGCCAAGGGTATGAGGTTCAACAAGGCCAAGTGCCAGGTCCTGCACTTGGGTCACAACAGCCCCATGCAGCAATACAGGTTGGGGACAGGGTGGCTGGAGAGCAGCCAGGCAGAAAGGGACCTGGGGATACTCATTGACAGCAGGCTGAATATCAGCCAGTGTGTGCCAAGGTGGCCAAGAAGGCCAATGGCATCCTGGCCTGGATCAGGCATAGTGTGCCCAGCAGGACTAGGGAAGTTATTCTTCCCCTGTAGGCTGCACTTCAAGTGCTGTGTCCAGTTCTGGGCTCCGCCCCTCAAATGTTGAGGTGCTGGAGTGTGTCCAGAGAAGGGCAATGGAGCTGGTGAAAGGTCTGGAGCGCAAGTCCTGTGAGGAGTAGCTGAGGGAGCTGATATTGTTTACCCTGGAGAAGAGGAGGAGGAGGTTCAGGGGAGGCCTTATCACTCTCTACAACTACCTGAAAGGAGGTTGCAGCCAGGTGGGGATCGGTCTGTTCTCCCAGGCAACCAGCAATAGGACAAGAGGGTACAGTCTTAAGCTGCACCAGGGGAGGTTTAGGTTGGACTTCAGGAAGAAGTTCTTCACAGAAGGGGTGATTCGGAATTGGAATGGACTGCACAGGGAGGTGGTGGAGGGACTGTCCCTGGAGATATTTAAGAGACTGGATATGGCACTCAGTGCAACAATCTAGTTGACAAGGTGGTGTTACGTCATAGGTTGGACTGATGATCACAGAGGTCTTTTCCAACCAAACTGATTCTGTGATGGACTGCTCAAAAGAATGAATGGGATGTTGAAGGAACAACTGAAAAAGTTAACCAGTACCAAAACTTTACAACAGTGGAGTTCACACCTTACTAGAGCAGTTTTTTAGTTAAACAATTGGAATATTCATAATTAAACACCTTATGATCCTATCACATCACCTTCAGTACAAAACATGGTGAGGACTGAGGTTCTTTCAGATAGTGTCTCTCCCAAAATATTAACCACAGGACAAATGGAAGCATTTGTGTCAATGGATTGTGTGGTGGGACCACAGCCTGTTAGTCTACATATGAAAATTCATGCAATAACTCCTGACAATGCAGTATGGTTCTGTACTCCAACCCTTCCCCTTATGCTACATCTTTTGTTAACATCAGATTCTTGAGTTCTTGTATTTCAGGTGTCTTCAACAAATACCTGGGACTTATCCAGGGGGGACAGCATTGGAACTCTGTTAGTGGTGCCACAAACCCATCATCAAATTGAAATTCAGTCTGAAAACACGCAAACCAAACCTCTTCAATCTGTGTGGGCAATCACCCCAACTCACACCACCAGGTCTGGAGTAATTTTAGCTGAAGGAGCTGGGGCAATGATGTATGTATTACTGGAAGGAGATGATCCTCCTGTTTTCCTTCCTTATCACAGGTTGGCTCGTGCTGCTTTGTAGACTTATACTACATGCACATACTCTCGATAAATTTCTGCAGGATTACTGTGTAAACACTTGTGAGTGGTAACTTTTTTCCTTTTTCTTCTCCACATAGCAAATATAGAGCACCTGGGATGTGCCTTCACCTAACGTTTAAACTGGACATCAAAGGCAATTGTTGACCTGAATGTGGAAGTAACTCCACTACACCTGGGAACCTCAACCAGATCAGGTGCTGATGAGCTACCTCCTGTCTCAACATCACATACACTGTTCTGAGTTTGACAGCACGTGCTGCTTCAACACCACTGCTGAATCAGCTGCACCGAGAGCAACATTTGACATTGATGTGCATAACTTCATGACATCGACTAAGGAACCTATTGGTGGTGCCTGGTTAGCTGAGTGGTTTAACTGCCTGACAGGAGGACTGGGACATTTACCTTAGAGCATTATATATTTATCCCTTTTTTCCTACATGCTCCATTAAGTGCCTCTGCAAATCAGCCTGTCCTACCCTTCTGGCCCCAGCGGCAGTGGTCTCTTGAGTGGGGGGGTGGAATGCTGGGAGGAAAGGGTTGAAAGCGGAAGAATGGCGAGGAGGATGGTAGGTGTGCCCAAGCGACCTTGCAGCTGGGAATGCCAAGGCCTGGAGAATAACAGTGTGGGAAACCCCACCTATTATGGCTACTGCTGTTTATCCTCTGTCTGTACTGAGAAGTAGAATTTCTGTGTAGAGATAACGTAGGTGTTTTGAGAGACTTGGAGGCACTCTCATGGGCGTGCTTGAGCTCCCTGTTTTGGGAGAGAGAAGATCAAAGCTCAGAGATCATAAAAAAGCACAGAGGAGATCACAGCATGGAGGTCAACTACATGTGCACGGGCCCTCGATACAGTGGTGCAAACAGCAGGCTCACCACCCACTAGCATGAACTAAGCCTGAGAGTGCCTGCATTCCCACTCGTGTGTCTCTCCTTGGGTGTTGCTTTGGGATCCTCTAGTTAGCGAGATAATGAAATAAATTTACTCTTTGCATTTCAACTGTGGTATTGTGGTTGTTCCAGCTGCCTGTCTATGTCAACTCATACAGCCACATTTCACAGAAATCTTTTGGATACTGCCACGAACAAAGAAAATGCTCACATTGAAGTTCCTCCTGAAGGGAAAAAAATTAATTCTTATATATGAGGTCTAAGCATGTGAGGCGTTTGTCTGTGTATGTCACACCCAGCCTTTCCAAAACCCAGGCTGCAGAAACCCTTTTGGGTTAACAAGAACTGACTGTAATTCTAGCAGCCAACGCTGCCCTCCAGTGTGGGTTGTTTTAACTTCACTCTACAATGGCTTCCTTTCTTGGGGTTAATAAATGCATTTGGAGTGCACTGATAAGCATCTCACTCCATGACTTAATTTCAGAAAATAATTTTAAAATGTAATTTCTGCAAACTCTTACCATCTTCTTTCTATGAATTACTTAAAAAATATAAAGGTATGTGTAAATACAGAAATATTGCTTTTATAATTTATATTTGTTTTATGTCATGTTTAGCAATTTTTAAAAGCTCTACAGGCCCACTGCATCAGCTTCACAGATGTGTAATACAGTGAGGACTTCCTTTCTGCAATTACATTTCTATATATTTTATATGCAAATTTGATAGTGTTTACGATGTCTATAAAAAACCTGGCAGAACATACTCATTTAAGCACATACTTGCCTCCCCAATGAATGTCATGAGCTTGGGCAGGAAAAGAGTAGGTGTATTTGCATATATGGACCTAACCCCAAATCCAAATTCACTGACATCAATGGGAGTTTCTCCAGTGAACTCTGTGAGTGCAAAGGTCTTCATACTTCTGAGCAGTCAAACTACAATCTAACACAAATCAAACAAAACACATCCAGAAAGTGCCAGCTTCTACAGAAGCAGTGCTGCTGAAGTCAAGTGTCTTCTGAAAGCAGCGTTATGAGTTTGTGAGGATCTGCCCTGCCTGCCACCTCCAAACTGTCCTGACACACCCGCATCCCTGTGCAGACAGGCTGTGGACTATCACACAACCAAGCCAACCAGTGTCATCCCACCTGGGCAGGCAAAAACATTGTGAGGTTAGCAACAGACAGAAAGAAACATTTTGCAAGAACCTTGGCAGGTCTTTAAAAGACAGTAAAGAGAATCAAAATGTTGTTAGACTACTATCCCAGCAGATTTCTGACACCTCACATAGTATAAAAAAAAGAAAATTCTTTCAAATCAACCCCCCCTCTCCAGCACCCTCAAAGCATTAGCAGCTGTTAATCTCTAAACATGCAGTTTATCTCATAGTCAACACACCACATGTATATACACACACATCTCAACCTCATTAAGAAATAACTGGGGTCATTACAGAGTTAGAGCTTTTTATTAACATATTGAAGAACTACTGGAGTCTGTATTTCATAAGGAAAACAAGGGGTTCCTAAGAAGTTTTGCTGCTAGCAATTGAAGGTAAGTTTCCATACATTTTCCATACATTCATCATCATTTAAGATCACCTGTGTAATCACTGCGAACATTGTCTAATTTTTACTTTGAGGTCACAAAAGAGACCATTGACTGTTTCAATGAAACTCCATAGGTTGGGGTTTGGCTGGATGATTTTTTTCTGCTTTACGATTTAATTCAAACAAGACAGACTATTCCACAGTAGCATAAAATAAGTCAGCACTTTGCACTAGTTTCCTATGCATCACGTTCCACAGGCTGCCAGCATTAGGATCATGTGGATATACGACAAGCACTCAAAATACTTGCATTTATTACAGTTCACTGGTCACATCAGCTAATGGTTTGATCATCCTCTAAGTTGTGTATCACTGTTGCTTACTCCCCTCAGTCACCAAGGTTTAATATACACAGATGCCTTGTTATTCAGCTATGCAGAACATTTAGACATAAATATAAATATTTAGTCATAAATTGAAATCAGATACCAAGGGTTTGAATAATAGAAGACAGTTTCCCTTTGTAGGGAAGTTATTTGAAATATATCATATATATATACCTATACGTGTAGGATTTCAAGGAGATCAAGGATCAGAATTCATATTTTCCTTCCCCAGCCTTCCCTATTCATGTAAGCAAATAAAAAAAATGCTGGTTTATATGGAAATGATTTTGTTCCATGACTCTAAGCAAGGTAAGTTTGAGATTTACTGAACTAGAGCCCAGTTAT
>NW_020897794.1:2617943-2679039 GCF_003984885.1 Neopelma chrysocephalum | reverse complement strand
AATGACTTCCAGATGTCCATTGGCACCTAAATTATTCTGCTTATCCAGTGTTGTAGTGGTTTGAGCCAGGTTTACCCCCTGAAACTAGAAAAGTGGTAACCCCCAGGGGGTGGTGACCCTTGGGGTCTGACCCAATCAGTGCTCCTGCAAAATATAAACATATCTCTGGAGACCGGGAAGAGAAGCAGTGGTACTGGTTGTTAGAAAAAGAGGTGGCCATGTTGTAGAGGCCACGAGGAGAAGGGGCTCCGGCCCCTTGGGGGCCTCTGCCCCCCCCCAGCCCCCAGTTGGGGGGCTGCAGGGACTTGGAACAGTGTTAGCTGGACTGAGTGCCTGTGGCTAGGAGCTGGGGGAGTTTTCTCCCCTGTAAGCAGAAGTGGGAGACGCTGAGAGCAGCGACGGAGCAGTAGCAGAACAGCAGTGTCCGAAGAGCAGTGGCAAAGAGCCAACTGATAAGAACCAAGAAAAGCAGCAGATGCCGGTATGCAACTGAAGCAGACACAGAGTTGTCTGAGGAAACGAAAAGAGCCAGCAGCAGAAAGCAGGACAAGAGACCCGAGCCAGCAGCAGGAAGAGAGTTTCGGAGGGTAAGAACTGGACAAACCAAACCCCCCAAACTCGCTAGAGACCCCTCCGAGAAAGAGGAGGGGGTGGTAGACTGAGTGGAGTCCTAAAGTGCAATATACACTACAGAGAGGAGCTAAGAAGCTCCGGCCTCCTGAGAGCTCAGCCAGGATGGCCAAAAGAATGTGTGTGGAGGGGGTGACCTTGGGCTTTCCCCCCCCCCCTTGCTGCAGCTTCAGAGAAGCTGGCAGCCATCTTTGAGGCAGAGCATGTGAGCTCTGCACAGGGGCTTGATTTCCCCTGAGGATACCAGACCGTCACGAAGACCCCCGTGCTTCGTGATATGACCGTGGTGATACGACCTTGTCTGGGGTTACGTAGTCCACGGAAAGACCCCCGTTTTTAGGACGGAGGGCCGAGGGGCTTGAAGACCCCCTCGTGTGTGCTGGCAGAGAGCCAGCAACTACAACTACTGCCTGGAAGAGAAAAAGAGAGCCAGCAACTGCTACTGCTACCTGGAAGAGAAGAAGAAAGCCTGCTGCCTAGAGAGAGACCTGCTGCTCAGAAACTGGAAGGGGTCTTTTCTTCTTCTTCTCTCCTGGACTTTTATTTGGGGGGAGAAGAGATTTGGCCCATTGTAAATATTACTGTCATGGTAGAGATAGATATAGAGTTAAGATTGTATGCAATGTATTATAGTATTTATTTATGTGTATAGTCTTTGTAATATATTCCTTCCCCCATATTGAGTCTCGTGTTTTTGTCTGGAAAACCCATCTCACATGGGGTTGAGACTGTGGGAGGGGGGCTAGGAATCAGAATTAGATTTTGGGCCTTTTCAAACCATGACAAATGGGAAAACCACTAAGAGAATAACCAAACCAGCAGACTAAGTGGATAGGAGGCATCCAAGTGCACTTACAAGCACAAATCCAACCATCCCCTGGGCTGCATCCAAACCAGCGGGGGCACAGGGCGAGGAGGATGATTCTCCCTTTGTACTCCACTCTCATCCCACCTGGAGCACTGCGTGCACCTCTGGGAATCACGGCAGATATGGACCTGGCAGAGTGGGCCCAGAGGAGGTCACCAAAACCATCAGAGAACTAGAAGGCCTCTCCTATGGAGACAGGCCAGGAAGTTGGGGTTGTTCAGCCTGGAGAAGACTTCAGGGAAGTTTTACTGCAGCTTTCCAGTAAATAAAGGGATTTATAAGAAAAATGGAGAGAGACTTTTTACCAAGACTTGTAGTGACAGGACAAGGGATAATGGTTTTCAACTGAAAGGGACATACTGACAAAATTTTTCGTGATGACAGTGGAGAGATATTAGAGCACACTGCACAGGGAAGCTGAGGCTGCCCCATCCCTGGCAGTGTTCCAGGCCAGGCTGGATGGGACTTGGAGCAACCGGGGATAGTGGAAGGTGTCCCTGCCCACGGAAGACAGGGTGGCCTTTAAAGGTCCCCTTCAAACCAAATCACTCTATGATTCCCCTCCAAAATAACTACCAAAGAGATACAGCAATCAATGCAGAGGGACTGCACTTCCAGCTTTTCTTACCTGCAGGCATACAGCACGTTGGACATAAAAGCGATAGGGTTAGTCCTGCCAGAGGTGTCCGGCACACACACGGCAACCGAAGGAAAAGAGGAAGCCTGGGAACACAGAGCAAAAGACACTTTAATTAGGACTACAGTGAGCAATAGCCAAGTCATTCACACAGACAGCTTCACTGTCCAGTCATACAGAAAGCACTCACCAAGGCCTCGGTTAGGATGGTTCCTGACGCTGACCAGGCAAATCCCTCCATTTGCCCCGGGGTGTCAAGAATAACATCCCTGGTAAGAAGTCACCCCCAACAACAAAAAGGGAAAATTAGTGAAGCACAGGGTCCTGTTCTGACTAGATTACCACCAGCATTCAATAGCAAATGATGTGACTAGTCTGGTACAGATGAGAAAACCTTCTCCCAAACAGTGATGAGATTTATGGGCACGCTTGAAAATCTCCTGTGAGAAATTTGCAACTAAGAAGTATGTGCTATCTTGAGTTGAAGGCATCAATTTGACAGACACTTAGTACAGCAAACTCTTCAGAAGAAGAATTAATTGCTGCCTCTTTGAACAGTAGGTGAGAGACAACGACAGTCTAAGGGAAGACAAGAAAAGCAGAACTGTAATCAGCAGACTCTTCTTCCATCTCTCCCGAGAAAGTCAAGTTTATCTGTTCTAATTCTATGCCCTTTTCTACATGAAACTTAGACCAAGGCTGAAAAAACAACTAGAAAACATGGAGAGAAGCTTTCTAGAATTTCCCATGATTTTCCCAAACTGATCCCAGAAAAGCAGAACTCAGTAGAGTGTACTCACCTCGACGCATTCTGTCTTTTTTCCATAAGCTTCATCACCTGATTGAAAAAGCAGAGTATACTTGGTATTTAGGCTCGCAACAGGAAACCTTCATTTCCTAAAAGAAACTGCATTAATTTGCACAGCTGCAGGTGTGTATCCAGATGTTAAAGCCTTTAAGCTTTTCAGAGGGTCAGAATGCCCTGCTAAGGAAGGCTGACAAATGCTCGGACCCTGCACAGGTCCGAGACAACCTTGGTTTTGTCTGCGTTCTAGTACCCGGCTAAAGAAATGGTAGAACAACCGCAGTCGTTCCCTGCCTTTTCACTAAGAGATTGCCAGGGGCTGGGCCAGCCTGGGCACTCCCGGGGCAGCAACAGCTTTCTGCGCTGGCACCTTTTGGCCGGGAGGAACCTTCGTCCCTGTTCAATTCTGGGAATCGGACTGGCAGCACAAGCCAAGTCACCGGCAGAATTCTGGACCTTTGGTCTCCTCAGAGCGCCCACGGCCAGGGGAAAAAGAACATTTGCTTCACCGTCCCGAGGACGGAGACAAACAAAAAACCACACCACCGGACCGAATTCACCCGCAGAAGCCCAAATTCACCGAGCGCCGGGCCCCCCCGCGAGCGCCGGGCCCTGAGGCCTCGCAGTCGCCGCCTGGCGGACACGGCCGGGAACGGCACTGCAGCCGCGCGCCCCCCCCTTGCAAGACCCGCGGCGCCTTTCGCAAGTGCGGGCCTTTCTTCCCTAAAACCTGCCCTTACCTAGGAAAAGCTGAGCAATTCACAGAGTTGCTGTTTCCAGCCCAGCTTCCCAAAGGATTTCTCTCTCCTGGCAGCACAGACAGGGTCCCCGAGGCAGCACAGACCCTCCCCACGAGGGGGGTGCAATGGCAGGGCACATCCGAACCCGGCCCTGCCGCCTGCCGCTCTCTCCGCCCCTTCTCCTGGTGGCGGCACGCAGGTGCAAGTTTCTCCGCAGAGGCGAGAAACTTGCCTGTCGCTTCCCCTGCCTGCAGTCCCGGATGGCTGCGGGTGAAGCAGAAGAGCGGCCGCGCCCCCGCCGGGCCCCGCTTACCCCGGGGACGATCTCCCGGAGAGGCCGACGTCGGATCTGCCGCCGTGGGTCGCTTCCGGGTGGGGAAGGCGGCGGCGCAGCCCCGACAGCATCTCCGGGGCACGGCGGGACCGAGCGGGGCGAGAGCGGGAGCGGAGCGGAGCGGAGTGGAACGGGGCGGGCGGGCGGCGCGCCGGGCCCCGCCATCTGCCTGGGGTCCTCGCGCCTCCGCCGCGCGCCGCGGCGCCGAGAAGGGGCTGCTCGCGCCGGTGCCTGCCGCCGCCCACGAACCTGCCGCCCGCGCCAGGCGCCGCCGAGCGCGCCGCCCTGTCCCCGCACTGGGAAACGGCGCGGCGAGACGGCGCTGCGGGCGCGGGGCGGGGATCCGGGTCGGGGCGGAGGTCAGGCAACAGGATAAACGCCTCTCTGACGGAAGGGGGCCTCTCGCCGCCATCTTGTGTGTGGTCTCGCCTAACTTCCGGTCATGGTGGCGCCATCTTTGGTGTGGCCTCGGCGAGTTTCCGGTCCGGGGCCGCCATCTTTGTGTACGGCCTTGGAGGACTTCCGGTAAGAGCGCCGCCATCTTTGCGTGCCGCCAAGGAGGAAAGACTTCCGGTCACGGAGGGCGCCATCTTGGGTGGTGCGCCGTCGAAAACAGTCCGGTCGCTCTCTACTTCCGGTGCCCCCCGGACAACGTCCCTCACTAATTTCTGCGCTTTCGCCTCGAAAATCTTCATGTTATTCCCCCCGCACACACCCCGGGAGAGACGGGAGACCACGAGTCCCGTCGCGCCGCGGGAACCGGCCCTTAAATGGAGCAGGGAGCGCTGCAGCGGCACGAGACCCACTGCGCATGCGTCGCCGTTCCCTCTCCTGGCCGCCCTTAATTATCACGTGATCGCCGGCATCTTGCTAACGACTGCGCATGCGCCGCCGTCGCTACCTTGGCTGCCCTCCCCACCGCCTATCCACCCGGCTTCGCTTTCTTACTGCGCGCGCCTCACCCGCTTTTCTGGGGCCCCTCCCTCACATTTCGCGGCTCCCCCTCCGCCGCTTTTTCGGCTCCCTGGGGTTCCCCCCCACACGTTTTGGGGGCCCCTTCTCACATTTTAGGGGTCTAGTTTATCTGTTCTAATTCTATGCCCTTTTCTACATGAAACTTAGACCAAGGCTGAAAAAACAACTAGAAAACACGGAGAGAAGCTTTTCAGAATTTCACATGATTTTCCCAAACTGATCCCAGAAAAGCAGAACTCAGTAGAATCGGTACAGTCACTGCGCATGCGCGAGTTTGTCGCCATGTACCCTGGGCCTGCCATGTGATCGAAGCGCTTTTCGTTTTGCAGAAGCGCGAGTTCCGTGCATGTTGCCAAAACTTTCCGCGTGACTAGGTGCGTCGGTTTCGGCGATGCGCAGTTTTTATTTGCAGTGCCGCGATCGGTCAGGAGGTGTCACCGACGAGTCGTTAAACGCGCGCAGTGTTTCGCCTTCACCGTCAGGTAGCACCAGCGATTTCTCTTTTTACTGCTTTTGCCTTTCCTCTCGCGAGGTTTCTTGGAGATTCGAGGGGGGATCAAACCAAATAAGAAGGACACTCAAGCGGTTAAAGAGGTTTTGAACAACAAACGTTTAATTCTATTTGAAGGAGGGGAGAGAATCGATATAGCTAAGGAACTATGACTAGTGCAGATGATAGATGATTATGTATTTCTACTAGTGAGTTCATCTACAAAACACTTGTAGCCCAGATCAGATCTTTGATTTTCTACTATTTACCAGTAACACTTATGCTACAGGAGAAGAAAAACGTAAAACAAAACACTCAAGAAGAACTTTCTTTTAAAACCAAGTAACTGGTAGCCCCACACAGCTGCTGGAACTATGGCAACCTTTGCTGTGAGCAAAAGTAGGTGGTGCCAGTGTGGAAGCGGCTTTAGGAGCCACTGCTGAAGGAAGTACTGCTTGTTCTGATCCTTGCAGCCTGCTTGACTTGCCTCTGTGCTGTGTCTTGACTTAAGACATAGTCCATGGAATCTAGGTTCGGTAGTATTTAGCTTGTGCTGTCTCTTGGACACTGGAAGGGTTTTGCAGACTGACGCTTGCTGTCCCTTTAGGTGTCAGTGGCCTTTCTTGGTATTTGGCAGTCACGATGGGGCTGTTAACCCAGCTTTTCCAAGAGTTGTTTCAGTGTAGCTTTCGCTGTCTTGGGTGCCAGATTCCTGCCACAAAAATATGCCCGTGTAAGGTTGCTACGCAGCCAAAGGATCCTTCCCACACAGGCTTTTCTGCGTTGCACATTTACTTAGCCAGTCTCCACTCTGAAGAGAAGTCAGGGCTTCTTGACTGTTTATAGCCTTCATTTGGAGCCAGTTATTGTCTTTCTTAAGAGAATTATGACATAGTCAGAGGCTGAGCTTACCCTTAGAAACACAGCATGACTGACAAGGCTATCTGTGGAGCATGTCCCATTTCCAGAGAGGATTCAATGACAGTTACTTGGGTTATAGGAAGACAGCTGATGACAGCTGGCAAGTTTATCCTTTTATCATCGTGGCTGTCAATGCTGCTGTTCTTCCTTTAGTTCCATTTCTATGCACATCGGTTCTGCAGCCGTGCTGATTTAAGTGCAGAGGATGAACTGTTATTTCAGCCTCTTAGAGATCCTAGTCCCATTAATGGTCTAGCTGGCAAGAGGAGGGTTTGTTGGGGGGGGTGTTATCTTTTCCCTTCACACTTTTGTCATTTGATTGATAAGAGGTAATTCTTCAGCTCAGTTTTCACTCCTGATGCTACAGTGTCACGTTTACTAGGGAAAGATGCAAGTTAACAACTCTACATTGCATTCAGCTCTCAGGAGTAGTTTCCCATCTGTCCCTCTGTGGCACAAAATTAGAAAGCAGTCCTTCCAGCATGCAACTCTGCCCTGCCTTTCCCCCAGCCAAGTTATTCAGTCCACAGATTGTTAATTTTGTCATCTTCTCTTCTTCCCAACCAACAAAATACATGTGAAAAGGAACTAGCTGCAGGCTATAAAAGTGTAACTGCAAGTACTGATTGAAAGCGGAGCTGAGCTTCCTGGTCTTTTCACAGCTTTCTTGCCAAACTCTCTGGCTTCCCTGGTTCTTAATTCTGTATGGGAGAAGTAACCTGCTAAAAGCCACACAGAAAGATTAGCTAACAAGGGCAGAGTAGCCTTCCCTACCCTCAGCTGCAGGTTTTATTAACTCCTCCAAGCTGCAACTAGTATTACTGATTTTTTTTGCTCCTGCTGTAACACAGCCCCCGTAGGTCATAAATCACTGTGGGCATCGTCACAGAACAACCTTGCTGGCCCTGTTATTGTTATTAGGTCTAGAAAGATGAGTTGCTGACCTTTACCAAGTGCTATTTCTGTTGACTGCTAAAAACCTTCAGAGCAAAGTTGCGTGTTTCTTAGTTGTGCGAGCCAGACTCTTTAACTGCCTGAGAGCTTTCTGAATCTTAGCGAAGGAATCTGTGAAGACAGCCTCAGTTATTTCAAAGGGGAGCCTAGTTTACTCTGCATATACTCTAAGGAAAGGTAAGCTTCAGGCCCTGACTGCTGGTACCAAGTGCTACTGCTTAATCACATTCACATAGCTTGTGGTTTGCTTGTAACAGGAGAGCAAGCTCCCATGTAGGAGGAGGCATGTACTGCTGCCCACCACACAGACTGCCCACTCTTGGTGTGGGCAGCCCAGTGCTGGTCTATGCTCTAAGAAGCTCATTTGGAGTACAGTAGCAGGGTTGGAAACAAGGCATCATATATTCCACTGATTTCAGAATAACAGTTGTCAAATGCCTGCTATTCTGCTTGGCATCTCAACTCTTCTGGGTATTACCTGCAAAGCTAATTTTAAGCAAACCTTCCAAGCTGTACCAAGCAGTACAGGATACAGGTAAAGGAACTGCCAGTTCCACGATTGTGCAAAGTATGGAAGAAAACACCACCTTTCTAAATGCATCATAAGGGATGGGGGTAGGGTGACTCTGGAAAGATTTGATGTTGATGTTCATGGGAAAGTTGAAAACCAGAAGCATACGAAAGGTCCCTGTATTTTCTCTTATTTTAGGGTGAAGGATGACAAAGTTGTATTAGTTTAATTCCATCGGGGAAGTCTTAAATATTTTTTTGCTAAGGGACGTATCTTAGGGCAGCGAGGGACGTGCATGCATAGGTGCACTGCTCCAGCTTCCTCCTTGTACAGCGTTTGTCCTCCTCAGGACAAACGCTGAAACAGCAGAGAGGCAAAGCTCTGGCCTGATGCTAGAAAACTGAATGGGAACTGTATGAAGCTGAGTTCTCATCCAGCAGTTTAATCACTGGTGCTGTACACAGATCGCCTCAGAAAATGCCTCTGTTTCCATCCTGTCTGTAAAGAAAGGAAAAAAATCCCTTAGCTTTCTTGACGAACTTAGTGATGTACTCTGCTCACAGTAAGAAGTACATGTATCTAAGAAATGGGTTATGAACTTGGTTCTATATAAAAGGAGTTGAAGCAAGGTCATGGGTAAGCACACTGTCACTCTACACATCCCCATGTTGATTGCTCTCTGATAATGAATAACAGTTGGGATAAAAGGTTTTTGATGAAGCAAAACACAAATGTTTTTCTCCACCTCTTTTTGTGAATGTTCACGTAAGCCTAGATACAGATGACCTTCCTTTGTTACTCATTTATTGCCCTGTGAGAGAGAAAAAAAAATGCAGTATTTGGTATGTGCTATCTTCAAAATCAAGACCGAGGCCTGCAATCTGATTTTAGAGACACAACTGTAAATAACAAGTAACTCTGAAGGAACTGATAGAATAATTCCACATTAATGCTAATATTATAGCTGAGACTGGAATTTGCCGTTTATCTTTTAAATTACCAGCATAGCATATGCATATTTACCTTGATTAGGAGCTTCAGATCGTCCCTTCCATTATGTTTAATGTGAGTGTGGAAGGTCTAGGTTCTATCTGTGGTAGAAGTCTTTCCCAGCCTTTCAGAAATTGTACTGCAAACATTACATGGCTGCCCTTGGTAAATTTCTGACTCTACTGACAATTGCTGGGTATAATCAGTGACGTAATGAGCATTAACTGTGTCACCTGTGTGACACAGGCCAAAATGCCATAGCAGCCAAGGGCTAAAACTCTCCTGTTGAAGGAATAAAGCTGATTGCTCTCTCTTTGGGACAGTATCAACTTTGTACAGGTTTGCCACAGATCGTGAGCCTGTTTTAACACTCACGATCTCCTTCCTAAAAGGAGGCATAATGGAATCTTGGTGTAGAACAAGAAAGAGAGGGACAGCTCGTAGCAAGCTGGGAAGGATAACAAGCCAGAAAAGCAGAGCATTCAGGAGAAAGGGAACCCTCGTCAGGAAAAGAGACAAAAAAACATACTGGTCAGGTCACTATCCAAACTCTGGGAATTTTATATGCTGCACAGGAATGTGTTGTAAAGTTCATGAAGGATTTCTGAAGAGCTCATCACCCACCATTATCAGACAGGAAAGCCATTATCGAGCCCTGAAGAATTCCATAATGGAATGCAGAGTGAGATAGTGGGGTACCTAGTGGAAGATAACACCAGAGGAATGAGCAAGAACAGCCTGATACTGGTCTCTTGACATTCCTGAAAATCTCTAGATGCTTAGAATGAAGACAAAACCAGACTCCAATTAGCCAACTTGGGAACACTTTAGCTGGAGTTTTGTATGCCTTTTGGCAACTCCAAAGAGGAAGAACACCAGCCATGAAAGCCATGGAGTAGTGCCCCAGCCTGATGATGTCACAATGCTATAACTGTGGAGCTGCTGCCTTCCCATAGTGTTGGGCAACCCTGCTCCTTTCAAATGCAAACCCCAAAGGTGAATTACTGCAGTAGCAAGTTTTCATCTTCCCTTTGAAAGATTTGCTTGTGAGACCCTTAGCCTGGGTCACTCTCACAGTGCACCAGATTTCCATGAGACTAACGGTTACTTGCCCACCTCTGTCCCAGTCTCGGAATTTCAAGTGGTGTCACCTCTGGCCCCCAGACTGGGTTAGCTGAATGCTGTGGAAAATAATAAGCCACAATTTAAGATGCTGTGCATGATAAAGCAGGTGCTACAGAGGAGATGTGATTAAGAAACTGGTTTGAGTGAAGTGACTGTAAACTTTTTCCACTTCTGTAACAGAGCACTTGGAGACAGGTGCTGACAAAAAATGTCCCATTGCTGAGGTCTTCCCCTTGGCTTGTGTAAGCTGGAGCTAGGCCAGAGTATCAGGTTGCTTTATGCCATGAAAAGCTAGAACTCTGATCTGGAAAGAATTGGAACTGCCCATGGAACGCTGTCAGACACATGATCAGATAGCATTTGCTAAGGAGAGGATGATTGGGCCTCAGATACCCGAGATCAGCAGTGAGAAAACAAAGTTTGCAGCCATGGCAGCGACTCTTGTCTCTTAAATGTTACCCTCTACAGGGCTTGGCATCCTGAGGTGTAACGGAGACTGTTAGTCCTTCTTGTGGTGAGTGAACAGGGCCAAAGGAGCTGAAATACCTTGCACAAATCAGGGAATGACTGCTCCTATTGCTGACTGTGGGTATCTGTGATTGCACGTACATCTGCGGACTCACGCCTCGTGCCTCAGTGTTGTGAAAATTCCTGGTGCCAAGCGAGAATGACACAGAAAATTTGCCTGTCAGTTATATGAAACAATTGAGGCTTCTTGGCTCTTAGCCCACATGGAGCGATTGTTATCTTCAGCTGTTTTCAATAAGCTTTGCAGATTAGAACAAATAACTAAGATTAATATTCTGTGAAAAAGTATAAGCTTTCCTTAGTAATTAAAAAATATTGTATAAGTGGAAATATTTTCCATGCAGGGAGGAATATCTTCCAAAGAATTACAGTATTAGTACCATTAGCTAATAGCCGCGAGCTGTCAACTTTAATATTCACACACACATATATATTATTTCTAGATATGGTTGCATATGTAAAGAAATTACCTATGTGCTAGTGGTAATTGAATTCTGTTATTATTGCTTTAGGGTTTTACACATAGTGACTTAAACCCTTTCCAACCTGGAGGTGGGGTTAAAAGTTGAGGCAGAACTTCTCCAACTTTCCCTTCTCATTCTAGATTTACAGGCTCAGCTACTTGCTGCTGCAGGAGAACAAATGTTCTGTAAGAAAGTGATTGTAATGACTGTAAGAAAGCAGTAATTGTGCTATAATACATTGGCAATTTTCTACAGCAGTCTTTCGGTGCTGTAAAATAGGTCCCACAGAAGAGCTTGGCGTAAAGGGAGGGAAAGGAAGAAGGAATGTATACGGTGGTCCTGGAAAAAAAAAAGGAAGATATAAAGTAGTATTTAAAATTAGCAGTAGCTTAGATAAATGGGTAAATACTACATACAAACACACACATACAAATATATATAGGGGAGTATAAGTTTGTACGCTGAAAAACTATCAAGTGCAGAAATCTTTAAATAACAGTATGCATCTTTGTCCTGCTTAACTCCTGGAAGCTTGTGACACGGACCAGCAGGGATAATGTCTGTAGTGTTCTGAAAACATCTGGGAGACTAGGATGCTGCTAAATGTGTCTGTAAGTGAATTGGTTTTGCATATGAATGCAGTGTTCCTAAGAGGCATTGGTTCAGTAATATGGTAAGTCTTATATGGCACCCAAGAATTTTTAGCTACCTGATGTAAAGTGCTGACACACAGACAGGCTAACTCATGGTGCACATTTGCTTAAAATATCTTCCAGATTCCCTCTTTCTGTGGGGCTTTTTTGCCTTGTGCTGCAGTAAAGAACCCACCCGAGAGATTCTGCTCTGGCTGGTTTTCCACAAATATCACCCGCGCTTCGGGCCGTGTCGCCTCCGTGGCCACGCCTGCAGACCACCGGCCCTCTCAGGTCTTCAAGTCCTTGGGCAGCTGTGAACAAGCCCGTGCCCCCTTCTCCCTCCTTCTTCCACGGTTGCCTCCTGAAGTTACATCTGCCTGTCTGAACGGGTGAGCGCTGAGCGAGGCAGCCGGCCCGCCCGCGGCCGCCGCCGGGCGCGTCCTGTGCCCCTCGGAGCTCCTCCTGCCGGCGCCGCGGAGGGGGCCGGGCGTAGGGCCGGGCTTGGGGCCACCGAGAGGCACGGGGGGAAGAGAGGCGGCGACGGCGACGAGTGGGGAGGCGAGCGGGCGTGTGACGCCGGCGGCTCCCGAGCGCCCGCAGGTGCCGAGTCCCCCCGCCTCCCTGGCCGCGCAGCCTGCGGACACCATGGCCGGCGAGACCGAGGATCCGAACGGCCGGGAGACGCAGACCGTCTGCGACGCCCTGGAGCGCTACGAGGACACGCTGCGGGGCGCCGTCCGGGAGATCCATGTGGACATCCAGCTGTTCAAGCAGGGGGTAGGGCGGCAGGTGGAGGAGGTGCTGCGCCTCGCCAGCCCCCTGGCACACACGGTCTCGGAGCTGCAGCAGGAGAACCGACGCCTGCGGGCGCAGCTGGAGCGCCTGTCTCGGCAGGTGGAGGCCCTGGGCCGGTCGGCGGGGCTGCCGCAGGAGTGGGCGGACGAGGCGGTGGAGAGCCCCCAGGCCGCGGGGGCCGGCTCTCCGGGGCAGGGTTCGGCCGACGGCACGTTCGCCAGCCATGCCAAGCCAGCGGTCCCTGGCAGGAGCCAAGTAAGTGATCACTGCCAAGGAGGCGGCGGGAGGAAGGGAGGGCCAAGAGGGTACACGGATCATGCCAGATTCTGCATTGGCACGGGGGAGCGTTTAGGGACACAGGGTTCCTCTTTTGCAGTGCAGTGTCAGTGGTATTTTGGGAGGTGCTCTGGGAAATGGTCTTGGCTGTGATACCATATGGAGACTTACCTGATTGTGGCACAGTTTGGTCAGACTGGGATCTTGGTTAGCGTAGTAGTAACCTGTCAGTTCAATGTGGTTAGAAGTAAGAAGAGAAGATGGGGCAGTCTCACCTGTCAGTATACATATGTACGTGAATATTTGCGTATCCTTTCTGGACTCGATTCAGAGGGATCTGTGTGCCAGCAATGCAGTTTGCCAGTTGGCGAGCTCACAAAGCACAATAGCATATAGCAGGCAGTAACCTGAACGAGGCTGTGCCCCCACCCATTCTCCCTCCTTCTTCCACCGCTGCCTCCTGAGGTTACATCTGTGCCTCTGAAGGGGTGTGCACTGAGCGAGGCAGCCCCGGCAGCCGTGCATCCTAAAACAGCATCCTGCAGTGAGACAGTTTTGTTTTACAGCCATTGTCCCAGACTGCTGCAGCTTGTCCCTGGCAGCCTCACACAAGCTGTCATGGTCTCCACGACCTAAACTTGCACAAACATACACATTTCTGCCAGTGATAAAACTTCCTTCGGTGTAGTGGAGCATTGTAACTTGGGGCATAGAAACGCCACTTAGTGGGAAGCTCATCTGGTACTGAAATGTTTTATGTCATACTTCTTCTATGTGTCTGTCTCTGCGGGAAGAGTTGAGAGCTCCTGTGCAATCCTTGATGCCAGGAGGGGGCAGCTAGACGGTACATTGTGATTGAGTCACATAAAACTGGAGTACTAGAACCTTGGCTTTCACAGATGACAGCCTATTTTATGTAATCTTGATTAAGCCATGTCTTAAGGGGTTTTTAAGACTGCTGAAGCTTAAAAAAAAATGGTCTGTGGTCTATCTAGGCTTGGGGTTGAAAATGAAAAGCTTGGAAATTAAATTCACTAAACTTTGTAGGAACAAGCAGAGTCTGTATTGCATTCCAGCCCTGTTAATTTCTACTGACTTACAAATGGGGGCATAGGGTTTCCCACATCTGGGCAATTGAAAAGATAAAGCTGCTGCTTGATACGTTGTTCCAACATAATTGTAGCAAATGCTGCCTTTTGGCCCATGTGACAAAGGTAAGCAGCACACCTACAACTTTTTGTTCCCTGGAGCCATCCACATGCTTGTTTGTATTTCAAGGAACAGAAGTGAGCTGAATGACATGGAAGGGACAAGGGATTGTGGTCCCTCACACCATTCCACCTGCTCCATCACCACTGTCTGCATTGCAGTGTGTCAGTTTTCACAGTCTGTGAAAAGTCTTGCATCGGTGTTACGGCAATGTCCAGCTTTGAGTATCGGTCTGCCTTAAAGCACAGTCTGAGGTTCTGTTTGGATTGGAACCTTCCTGTTTTGCTTTGAGAGTTCAGGGAAAATCACTTAAGTACTGACAGTTCTTCAGTGCCCTCCCAACAATTTAGGTTGGAGAAGTTCCCAAGCTGGCATAGCTGACCGAGAGGGAATGTCAGTACTGAGACCTATGGGAGGTGCAGCTAGAGCCGTACAAGCCAAACGCATGCAGTGAAAACGTAATTTTGTGGATCAGGCTCTGATGTGGCTGTGCTGAAATGGTGAAAGAGCAAGCCTTGGTCGCTTGCTCTTGGTCACCCAGATTCTCTGTAATGAACAGTGTTCCTTCAGTTGCTTGCAATTTCTGGTTATAGGATCAAAGCATTTGAAACAGAGTACCATAAATGGCACTATGTCACTATGTATATTTCCATATTTCCAGATATTTCCATGTTTCAAGATAAACAAGTACTTGTGATAAAATTGGTGACACCTCTAGTCTTAGAAAAGACTTCTGTAAGTATGAGATATAAGAAGCAAGTACTACTGACCTGGGAATAGTAGCAAATCAAATGTGTCTTCTGCTTCTGAAAAGATTTATCGGTCAAATTCCTTTTTACTGTGTGGTCGATGCAGCATTAATTGGATACCAGAGATTCTGAGTATCTTCAGTATCTGAAACATTATTTTCTAATATTGCTAGATTATTTTTCAAAGTAATTTAATTTTAAAAAAAAGTGAATCCAGGGAGTTCCAAGCATAGTTCAGAAGTAAGGACACAAATGTCCTTTTAATTCTAATCTGGGCAATTTCTACTATGGTGTCCTCGAAAGCTGCTATACAACAGTCTAAATGCTGGTTTAGGTGGAATTTTAAATGGCCATTAGCCACTCTGATTTGGAGGTGAGTCTTTCTGTTATTTTGATACCAAACCTTAATTTGGCTCTCTAACCAGGCCAGAATCTGAGAGTTGCTTTCACAAATGTGGAAAATAAGAGATGTTTGAAGAATTAATTTCAGATTGGGATCCTGGAGCCATAGCTGCACTACTGAGGATTTAGAAAGGAAAAGGTTTGATCTTTTTTTTTTTTTTTTGTTGATCACATTTTGTATTTTGGCAGGAGCTTTAAACTTATGATATTTCCATAGTTTTTGTGGTTGAGCATGGTGCCTTTGTTAACAGGGAGGACTGAAAATACTGTAAGGGTGTTCTGTTTTAATACTGTCAGAAGTTTCTGTACAATGAGGACAGACTGCTGCAGAGAATCTGCCTGCATTGGTCGCAGCAGCAGAGCGATGAATAGCTGACTGTGAACACCTATGAAGGTCGAAACAAGTATTACCCATTGGTATCTCTCTGTGGTGACCTGATGGCACCCAACAGTTAGTCAGCCTGGGAGTAACTGCATGAGACGTGATGACCTGGGTAGACATAATGAACATTATTAATGATATAATTTACGTGTTCTTGCTTGTAGATGCTGCTTCTTGGGAGCTACGTTTTTTTAACTGAAGTAATCACGTGTCTGTGAAGCAGTTTCTTCTTTCTTTAGTTACTGCAGCCAAAAAATCACATAGTTCCTCATGGTGTTTTGCATGCCTCCCCCCAAACAAACAAACAAAACCACCAAAAGACCTCATACCAAACCCACCAAAAAAAATTCTTGGCTGAGTTTTCTGGAATTATACTGGCAGATGTTATTGGGAAAATTGATGCTTTTTTCAGAAAAAAGGTATCGTTACAGAAGTTACAGATTATAATACAGCTGTAAAGTTCTAGGATTGTATTTACTTTATGTATTGCTTTTACAATGTCTTTTCATAATGTACTTTTTTTCTGCAGCAAATGGAAAAAAATTGCAGAGCATTGTTTCCTGCAATCTCAGTCAATTTCTCCATTATTGTGCAGAGTCTTCTGTTTATCATCTTCACAGTGGATGGTGATACCTTTATCTATCAAAGATAACACCTTGTAGGTACATGGGGTCTGTGAGGACAAGTGTGCCAAGGTTGATACAAGTCCTGCATTGCCAGTGCTCCATTTGCAGCCTTGGCTCTTGGGGTTAGGTAATTGTTCCCTTCTTGTATTGTGGTCACTGACACAAGGAAGGCCTGTTCTTGGCAGATGTTTCTAGATATTGTTCTCACTTTTGCTGCTGTTTGAAATTTAGCTGTCATGTCTGTTGTCTGTTCTGACAGAGTGTGGACCTGGATGACCACCACAAACCTGAGTTTAGAAGAGTTTTTAGTTCTTCCATCATTGAAAATGGGTATCGGTCTTCATCAGGTAGGAACAGGGCATGAAATGACATAGCGCTACTTGTAAAATACCCGATTCTGGCAGGCGTAGAGCAGGTCTCACATGTTGGGAGTGTTAGAATCCACTATGGTTTCAGCATGGATATTGTCCTGTGGCACCAATACTTTACTTCCTAATTAGGAGTTTAATTTTTAGACTTTAACTTAATTGTTAAACATGCACTATGGTGTTTCATGAACTAGAGGCTATTACTGTCACATTATGTTGGACACTAGTGGTAGTAAGGCTTGGTATTCTGGGTGCCATTGTAGCTTTGCATCCCAAAACATCTCGCAAATTACCTGTCCGCTTCCATCATCTTTCAGTTGAGGAAGGACTTACTGTCTGCATTTTAGAGAAAACTGAGTTATACAGTGTTTCATAAAACCATGAAAAGAATAAACATGCTGCCTCCTAGCCCAGGGCAGGAGATGGGGAGTGAGGGCTTCACAGAGGAACAGGAGTAGCTTACCAAATGCAGATACTTGTGTATTAATGATCTAAAGACATTGTTCCTGCTGAGATTCATGTAGAACAAGTACGATCACTGCGAGGATCACTTGCACTAGGGTTGTTTCTGCAGCATAAGTGGTACAATGTTCCACAGGGAGAACAAGGTGGGATAATTTCAAGGACTTGTAAAATAAAGTTGTTGCATGGAAATCGGTTTGTAACTTGTTACAAATCTGCAAACAAATTTACTTCGTCTCTCCTTTTTTTTTTTATTCAGGAAGTCAGGCGAAAGTCTGCCATGAACTGACCTCTTTTCAGATGTCAGACTCCTCTTCCCCTGAAGCCCATGCCCCTGCAGTCGCCCTACAGATGCCCCACCTTCCCGTTACTGCAGTAACCAGGACATCTGAGAAGTTTTCAGGAGAGAACATCTGTTCAACAGGAACAACTAATGCATCTGCTGGCCTCCTGGGACAGAGCAAGAGCAAAAATGCAATGGCAGTAAAAACTTCCAACCAGCCAGGTAAAAGAGACAAAAATAACTTGCTGAAGGTGCATCCCATTTCCTTACTTCAACTGGTGCTGTGAGTATTGTCCTGTGACCTAGTGGTAATTCTGAAACCTTGCTTCTATGGCTATGTATCCCATTGTGAGACACTCCGTTTTGGAATATTGTGGGTCCTAGCTGGAGCTTTAGGCTCTAATGTCGCATCTGCTGAGAATTTTTGCTGCCTAATATATTTGAGTTCTTAGTGAAGCCTATCTTCTAGCCCAGTTACTAAATTCAGTAAGTTACTGAATCTCTTCAACACGCCCAGCTGTTTTGATGAAATTTACAGGAGCTTTTAGTGCTTTGAAACCTGAGGCCCCTTGAGAAGTTAGGCAGATATTTATTTGGCTGACAGGTTCCAATAGTCACTTGGAGGAAGAAATGACTGACAGCAGTCTGACACATATACACAAGTCAGAGTGACTGCAGAATTTCAGTTATACCTAAATTGAGAGTTTAAAAAAAAACCAAACATATTGAAGTCAATCATCCTTGAGCTGTGACACAAATTGGACTATTTATATGGGTCAGAAATTACAGAGGGAAACCAGATAGAATTGCCAGCAAGAGACAGGGATTATTTGCAGATTGTTCTTTTAACTTTTATCTTATTAAAGCTGAGAATGTAGCAAAACTTTCCTTTGTCTTTTTTTTCTGCTGATACAGTGAAGGACTGGAATTCAGTTACGGTGAGAACAGTGGACTCATCTGCCACTGGAGGTGAGTGTTCTATCAATATGCCCTTATGCAACACAAATTGAGAGGGATTCCATGCTCTTTGTCTGGGGGATTGAGATCTGAGCATGTAGTCCTGATTAGTAGGTGCATGGTAATATTAAAATTGCTGACAAGTCTGTGTGCAGACTCATGGAATCATGAAAACTTGTTCCACTGTGTCAGATTCTCAGTCAGTTAGAAGTGAGGGGTACTCATCCTTATTTGTACGTGGATGTACGTGGGTACTGTTAGACAATCTCTGCACTGGAAACCATAGGTACGAGAAAAGTGTGGCAGACAGACAGTTTGTGCCGTCAAGATTTGAGCTGATCAGTTGAAAACTGTGACTGTACACAAGGTAAGGGCACTTGGAAAACAGTGTGCCCATATTGAAGCAAATTCCTTTGAGCAGGATAGAATTGAGTAGTCTCCTTTGTAATATGAATGTGTCAAAGGACATAATGCCTTAAGGATTTCCGATTTCAGTTGAAGCAGATGAGTTGAGCTCTATCCAAAAGTACTTCTGATTGATGTCACCAAATTGTTACTGTCTGCACGATGTGATGGCATTTCACAGTGGTCTCAAGTGTTGGTTTATTTAACAAAAGATGTAGCCAGTCCAGAATAGGCATCACAATCTCCTTATCTTAAAGCGTTTGAGATTTGCATAAATATCTGGCGATTGTTAGTGGTCATGAATTTGTCACGTCTATGTGCTGGCATTTACCAGTGTGTTTTACATGAGAAATGTAGTTGATCTGGATCCCTTCTGTAAGAAGTGGGGAGAGTTCAGCTTTTCCAGAGAGTAATTTGGACAGTGATCAGGCTGGATTGCTTCTAAGATGCCAGTCCTTCTTCTTTGTGTATAGAAGGAGCCTTAAAGAAATAAATTGCTAGCTTATGCAACAAATTTTGGCTTCAGTGTGTAAAACTGGGTGAGACACTCCATTTTTCTGCATTTGTAGGGTACAGCTGGAGTCCAGCGCTGGGCTCTAAGTGCCAAAGTACAAAAGGTAGAAGCTCAGAGGTGGAGGGAGGAAGATGCAAAGTTGTTTTTAAGCCACCTTTACAACTTTTGAATCTGTTCTACCTTACAGACTAAAAAGTTTCCTGGTAGAAATTAGGTAATTTAAATTATGCTCTCAATTATGTCAGACTCCCCAGAACTCCCGATGTCTGCCAGAATGACTTTTGCAAGGTGAGCTGTAGCATCTTTCCTTTTAACTGAAACATCCATGCCCTCCTCTGAGTTCTGCCCAAGGCCCTGAAATGATCTGACCTTCCCAGGGCGGTTTTATCAAAGGCATCCTCTCACCGTCCTTTCTGGTATGTTTACACCACCTGCACTGCAGTACAACAATTTTACAGAGGAATTGAACCCCTGGGGAAAACCCCTCCCCAGCTTATTAGTTCATATGGAAGTTAGAGGCCTGCAGCTTTTCAGTGTGGTGAATAAAAATCAATATGTATGTATCTATCAGGAAATTATTTGAAAGCACACGAGGAAAGTTTCTGCCATAATGCATCTTGTCTCTTCTGCTTTTATATAGAGAATGCCACTTCTGTCACTAAGTCTGTCTCAGCTGTGAGCTATGGGATACAGAGTGGAACCAAAACTGCTGAAAGGTATGTATTTCTCATGACATTTCGTTAGGCCGTTGTGGTCAATATAGTCTCAAGGGACAGGTGTTCCGCTGGCTTGGAGAACAGGTTAGTCCCAGATGCTGTATTTAACCATTAGAAGTATAATTGTACATTAACGTACTTGCCCCATTGTCCTACATTAACCTAGGTAATAGTTTTAATGTGTGTACTATGTCCATCAACATGTAAACCGGCGTATTCCTCTTAACCACTCTTCTACTTTCAGGGAATAACCGATCAATGACTACTGGAATAATCACACTATCTGCACTAAAACCATCCTACTGATGTACATAATAGTTTTCATTCAACACAGCAGTCGCTTGTGTACATACCCTGAGTCTTCTCAGGTGAAACATAGCAGGTATATCTATTGATCGTACTTCTCATGGAAAATCAGCAACCTGCTGTATATATGATCTTGTATGTCTAGTTTCGGGACCATTCGTTCCCCCTAAATCCGTTGCACAACTTGCCCTTTTGTGCCTTTGATTCCTCTATCAGACCCGTATCTTGGTTAATCCTAACACCTTTCTTTTCACGACACATCCGGTAGGCTGTACATCAACATCTCGCCCGTGATCACAGCACTGCATAACCTTAGCACTTTTGGCTCTTTTCTTTAGGGGGCTTCTTCAGGCTGCCCCACCAGTGTACCAAAGAACAGATGAGTTCCTGGTGCTGTATTATAAGCCTGTCAAAGGCTGTGAGCTTTCCTGTGGGCTAAGTGGAACAGAGATGAGAAAGGATAAAATTTTGTAGAGCAGTTTCAAGTAGACCTAATTGTGGATTTCCACATTGTCACAGTCTTAATCAGGAAGACTCTCAGTGCCTGCCAGTAGTGGATTTTTGTTTGGAGGAAGAAGTTGTCAGGTCCTTTGAAAACACTTTTAAAAATACTCAGCTGTGTAGAAATTTGTACTTTGGACTTAATTTTGGAAACCAACATATGACTGCCATCAAATATCCTTGGTTTGGCTAGCCTAGAGTTTAATTTGTAGATAAGTGCCTCGCTGAGGACTACTACACATTCCTGATTAATTCAGAGTTGCAGTTGCTTAGTATAGGATTACATGGTATCACAATTACTCCTGGCATATCCAGGCATCCTCAGCATGCAAATTATCCATCGAGAAAAATGGGAGAGCAACCAGTTTGAATATTTTCAATTGGGCTTGCATCTGCCTTGAAAAAAATCCCAAATTAGGCATTACATTTCTTTTGAGGTGGTTCCAAAATCAGCACTTCCATATCTGAATCATATGCTGAGCATGCAAGAGAACTTGGTGTCATCTCTGACCTCAATCTGTATCAGAAATTAACTAGTGACACTGATGTCTTTGCTCTTTGCCTGTTTCCTCGTCTCTGTCATAGGGAACGTTTCCAAGTGTGACGTGTGACTTACTTTGTTAATGCTGATGAAGCAGTTTAGGGCTCAAATTAATTAGAATGTAATCCTATATTTCTCGATGAAATTACCGGCTTGCAGTCAGTGAAGCAGCAGTGACATGAGCTTAGAATTCTTGCACTATAAGTAAAAATTTCAAAACTACTTCCTGATTTACCCTTCAAGTTCCATTTTTAAAATGTGACTTACTCTCCAGGAAATTTCCAGTTGGAAATTAAAGGGATTTAGTGCTCCCGTGTGGCCACAACTTCTATTTTTCTTTTCTTTTTCTCTTTTTTCTTAAAGCTGTTTTAATTGTTGTTCTGCTCAGTGGTACAAGGTGCTTGTGACTTGTCCAGCTGTGTCTTATTTGTAATAGTACCTTAGAGTCTTCTATACTTAAGTGCTGTTGTGTGTCAATAAAAATTTGACTTTTATTAAAAACGCTTTTGACTCATTCAGGTCCTCTTGAAATGACTCTTTTGAGAAGTTTGGAGTAGGCAGTAGTTGAACCTTTGTGCTGACTCCTGGCACTGCAGAGAGTTACTCTTTTGTTTAACCACATCCTTTTCATGTTCTGTTTCTCCAGTGCCGCTGATGGTTATTGTGAAGTGACCCCCAGCTCTCGCTCCTCTCCTCCCACTGTGCATCGCCCAGTTGAAAGGAAACGGGAACTGGTGCGGTCTCAGACGCTCCCACGGACTTCAGGAACTCAGGCCAGGAAAGCACTTCTTGAGAAATTTGAACGTGATGATGCAAAGTACGTCACACTCCTTGTCTCTAGAATGGTTTGTTAATGGGAAACTGATTTGTTGATTATTACCAGCAGAGTACAGCTGGGTGGGAGGACTCTCTCAATGTAGGATTTTGAGCTAAGGGACAATACAAGGTCACATAAAGCTTCACTGACTTCACAGACTGAGCTCTGGATATTCACAGCTACAGATTCCTCTGGCTTTGGAGTTGTTCAGCTGAAGAAGCAGGTGCCTTTTTTCAGGAAAGAGTTCTGTGACAGCTGCCTTCTCCGTCATTATAAAGAGGCTGGGACTATAGTGACTTCTGTTGCCATTCATTGAGGACCAGAAGTATGGACTCTTCTTTATGCATCATGATGGGAGTATGATTTAAATAGAAGAGGGCCTGGAATCCTGGCTTTAGTGAAATAAAAATTAGTTTTTCTTGCAGGAACAACAAGTTGAAGTTTCAGCAACATGTTTCTCAAATATCACCTGGACAGGGGCTGACCTGTTGCATAGATGTTCCTGACAAGTAGGTTTAAGTTTTTCTAGAATGTAACTTATTCTGGTCTCTGTTAATTTTCAGAGGAAAAGGAGAATCCAGAGCTAAGCTGAAGAGGTCGCTGAGTTTTGGGGTTGCCAGCGCTAGCAGCATTAAACAAATTCTGTTAGACTGGTGTCGCTCAAAAACCATAGGATACAAGGTGAAGATATGCCAGCACTTTCAGCTCTCTCTTTTTTTCCAGGAGAATTTGCCAAAAACATATACTCAAAAAGTGAACATAAAATATGTTACACAATGAGTTAACTTCCTCAGGGTCATCCATTTTTGCATGGGTAACGCAAACATGGTTTGCATGGGCAGCACTTCAAGGCAGTGATTGCATGAGTGAGATTCGGTATGTCTATTAAAGCAATGCATTAGTGTTTTTCTGAAAGCCTACATTTTTGTGCTTATGGACATAGACTTCAGTATACACTCACACTTTTTTTTTTCTTAGTTGCAGGCTGTGATTTTTGTGTTCTCATTATGTATGGAAAGTTCTGAATAACATTTTGCCAGTACATGGAGACTATGGTCATTTTGGTACACAGCTGACCAAAGTACTCTCTATTACCAGTAGATAAGGGAATTTGTAGTAAATGGTTGAGTTTGAATCACACCATGAGCAAATTTTAGTGTAACTAAAATAATACAACGGTTGAGATTTTATTCATTTTACTTGGCCTTAAACTGCAATTGACAAAGCAATTTCCAGGTGAAATAGATTTTTTTTCTAGGTTTATTTGTGTGTGTAGTATGTTCTTCAACATTACTATAAAAGGTTGCATAATTATTGCTGAACTGTACGTTATACTATACATAAGCAGAACTAATGAAAATTACTGTTAATTGCTTACAAAGCTGGGGCTTCGGTTTTATGATGGGAAAGCAGCATGAAACAAGAGCACAAATATGTTTCTTTTCACTGTGGCAGTTGAAAGTAGCAATAAGAATTTGTTTTAAGAATCAGTTTTTGCAGTAGGTGTAATTCTTCCCATATTTCTGCCTATTTGTGTGTAAACAGGCATTGAATTGGGCAAAGCAAGCAAGCATAGTCCTTGTCTAGTGTTATTCACAGCCACAAAATGAACTGTTCTTCAGTTATAAATCCTGGTGCATTGGGCCTGCTCCAGAGCTCACTGATGTTGACAACATTCTTCACAGTATTTTCAGTGGGCTTTGAATCAGGGGCCTTGACTGTGTATCTGCTTTGCATCTGGGTATTTCAGGCAAAAGGCTTTCATTGCTAAGTGCTCTGTTTTTTTCCCAGAATACCCATAATGCAGTGGATAGGGATGGAAAATATAAAGCCTGTACTGTGTTGCTTTTGTTAGTGGGAGAGAAGAATAGAAAACGGCACTGAGCAGAAGCAGCTGCTCTTATTTGTTCCCCCGTGCAATATTAACTTGTTTGTTTTTTTCATCATGACAGCACATTGATCTCCAGAACTTCTCCTCAAGCTGGAATGATGGGATGGCATTCTGTGCTCTTGTGCATTCTTTCTTTCCTGAAGCTTTTGATTATAATAAGCTTGACCCAGCTAATCGCAAGCAGAACTTTGAGCTGGCCTTCACCATGGCTGAGTGAGTACCACATTAGCTCTCTGTGAAATGCTTCCAGTTCAAGTCTAATGCAGTGGGCAGCCCTGGGCAGCAGTGAAGAGTTTAATTACTGTTCTTGTAGAAACTATATCACTAGCTTGCATGTGTCATGCCAAAAAGGATAGAGAAATGCACAGAAGAAACATAGAATGTGTGGGAGACTTCACCTCTATGCATTACTTTGGTTGAACAAGAATGAAGGTTGAATTCGGTGTAGGTAGAGATCAAGGCTGAGAGCTTCTCAATATCTTGACCAAGTGACTGCACTTCTGAAAACGGACAGAGCTAATACCCTCAGACTCATTGTCCTGTTTCTTTTTCATACTGTATAGCATCAAATGCTAACTTGTTTGTTAAAGTCATGATGAGTGCTAACTTCTCAGTCAGAATTAGTAACTTTCTTGAGCTAGCATCAACATGATTCTTAGAGTAAGAACATCTGTATACAGCTGGGTTTGGTATGTTTTTTCCAAATAGTAACAGGCTGTGGGAATACATGGCTGATGCGGTAACTTACAGAACTGGATTTGCTATTTGCCATTCAGAAAAAAGCTTTCAAAATTTTTAGCATAATGCTGTTTCTCCTTATTACAGCCTTCAGCAAAGGAGTTAATTTAGGAATTACAAGGTTTTTTATATGCACACATATATGTATATTTATAAAAAAATTTTGTTGCTTGTCAGTGAGTTGAAAGTGATTGATCTCTAAAGTAAAACTCTAGAACTCTTAAAGGAAAACTGTACTGTTCTACCTCAATGTATGTATAACAGTAAGTATAGGGGAGAACAGAAGACAACATGCACACAACATAAGAAACATTAGGTAAGAAGTATCTACAGAAATTACTATTTATAGCTGTGATTGCCTTTAAACTGTTTTCTTCAAGTGCCAGAAAAGCCTATTCTCTCAGTTATTGCTGTTCAGCCCAGTATGAGCTCTGCTGATCAAATTGCTTCCCGCCTTTGTGATTTTTCATTTAGGCCTCTGCAGGTCTAAATCTGTTCCTTTCTGCTGGTCCAGATTCAGTCAGGCTTCTGCTCTCCAACCTAAGCATCTGAGAGTGATGTCCTAGTCACTCACATCTTTAAGATAAAGAGGTGGTGGAGAACAAACAATTCACAGCCACGTGGGCATTAACTGGCACATCTCATCTCTTCCTGTGTTTTTCCATTCTTTTGGAACTTGCTATATATTAACCAGAAGCTGAGACATGGGCAGACTAATGTGAAATTGGGCTACATGGTAGAGATATCAGGAATGTGAATGGTAGTCAGTGAAAAAAAAAACCCAACCCGTACACGGACTTCAGATCAGATCCCAGTATAGAAGAAGAGAGGGAAAGAACAGGAACATTCCATGCTCACAAAAATAACAATCTCCAACCTGACCTTGCTCATTTCACTGTGAAATGAAAGACTGCTGATAAACCTCAGCGTTTCTTAAATGTTTCAGTGATGCTCAAATCAGAGCAGCAAATGAATCTTGGAAGCAACTACAGGCCTTGTATTTAACTCTTGATTTGCTGTATCTGGTTTATTATTACTACAGGAAAATGGCTCATTGTGACCGTCTGATAGAAGTGGATGACATGCTGATGATGGGTCACAAGCCAGACCCAATGTGTGTCTTCACCTATGTCCAGTCTCTCTACAGCCACCTACGACATTTTGAATAAAAGCATCGACACCTCTCCAGCCAGAAGGGTCAAGTACAGTATGCTAATGGGAAGAATGACATTTTGCAAGTGGAGCACAGTGTTATTTCTTGCTTTTTACTCTCCCTTTGCTTACATTCAGCTGTGTGGCTGGCTGACTGAAGTGTTGCTGAGCAGTGCCTTGAAGTGTCGATCACATCACCATGTATGGAAATAGGTTTGAAAGAGACAAAAAAACATAGGCAAAGGCAAATGCTGTCATTTTGGTGCTGTAGTAGGTTGGATTTTTAATATTTTTATGATTAAAGATCACAGGAAGCTGATTTGCTGCTCCTATCTCTGTAAGGTTGGGAACACAGTTTTATGCAGTGACAAGTAACTCTGCTATGAAGGTGTTTCCTCTTAAAAATGCAGGTAAAACTCCAGAAGATAGCACCTTCACTTCCATTTCTCTGTTGAGCATAGAAAGAAAGAAATAGCAGATGGACAAGGAATATTCCATTTAGCAAATAATAACCTACAGTACTCAACCACTAGGGCAATATTGTCTCTCCTGCAACCCTGCCCCTCTGCCCCAGCACACACGCCCAGAGATCAAACAGGCATTGTTTTGTTCTCTTAAAACATAAAGAGAACAAAACCTCTGGTCTGCTGCCTGTGGTGACAAATAACTACCAAGTTGCACACCAGCGTTTGTCTGTAATGCACACATCTAAAATGATTTGCTTAGAGGCATGTTAAAGCCTCTACTGGCATTCCTGGATTAATTTCTTGATCATGAAGAATGGCAACAGCTGCTCTGTATATGAGATTGTGTGCTTGCATAATTTATGATTACAGGATAGGTGGGAGCTGGCAAGGTACAAACCTCTCTGAACAGTTGGAATAGAAACAAGGCTGCAGTGTGCTTAGACATGGACTCTGGAGGAGAGCAGCTCTCCAGTGTGGATGGGAGTGAACTCTTTACAACTTGTTCGCTCCTCATGCTGACCCAGAGGTAGACAGACAATACACCAAAAAGGTATGAAAGATATAAGTGTCTTGAAATGCCTTGCACTACTTTCAGTTTTCAGTTACATTAGCATTGAAACCACAATACAGTTTGATTATTCCAGATTTACTAGACAAAAGGATCGTGTATCCCTCTTTCTGGCTTTCTTTTTGATAAATCAACAGAGCCTTGTTTTCACAGTGAATGTTAAAATCAAAACCACGAAGAAAGCATACTTTAAAAAAGCCTTTTAAAATTATTTCTTCCCTAAGAACAGGCTCATTAAAAGTAAAAACTGAAAGCCAGAAGCCCTCTGCTCATGCTAGAGAATGTTTTTAACCTGCACTTGTGCCTTTTGTAGATATTTATAAAGATTACTTTGGTTCTGTATTGATGACCATTTATAATAAAATATGTCAAGCGCTCTTCAGATTTGTTGCATCTCTTTAGAATGAAGTGACAGATAACCAGGTCAAATCAGCGAAAACAACACAGAGCTTTTGCTTAGAAGATTTTAGTTCTATTCATGATGCTCTGAATTTCAGTTTTAAAAGTACAGAAGTTCAGTTGCATTTGGAATATGATTTTCGTTCAGTCTCCCTTTCTAGTCAAGTTTACTTCAGAAACCATGAATGAAGCAACCATTTATTAGCAGTCTCAGGAAACAACAACAACAACAAAACCACCAAAAGTGTATTAAGGCAAAGTATAAGTTATCTGCTCTAGGTGTGTATCATCAGGTTCTGTTTAAAGTGTAGCTATGCTGTTGCTGTGACACTGTGGCAACTGTTTGAGAGACTTAAATACACAATAATATAAGGATCTGAAAGATACTTAATCAAATTAGCAGGATCCTTGGTATTGTAAATCTCACAGCTTTCATGAAAGTGGACAGAGATTGGGTGGGCTGTTCATATTAGTCATGTAACTGCCATTGTCTTCAGTTTTTTACTTTGTCTTGAACAGCCATAATTCTGAGGAGTGAGTGTGCACCTGGAACTCTACCAAATGCCCCGTAAGGCTAAACACACTGTACTTATGGTTTGGAGAAGTTTGGATTAAGCATGATGAGAAATTTGTCCATGGCTGTCACCCGCAATACACCTATTTACATTCTCACAGCAGAATACTTTTTATTGACATAGCTACCACAAGAGGGGCAATACTGGCTTTATACATCGCATTTCTTCACAGTCCCAGGGCATGGATGATTTTACTGTGTGATATGAGTGCTAAAGTTACAGGTAAGTGCTTGGCCAATTTAGGCCTAGTAGCATGTAATTATATAAAGGAAGTTTTAGACAGTAAAATTATTGCCAATTCACCAGGGTGAATTTACACCCCTTCTGTAATTTAGCTTGTTTTCACAGCTACCCGGAAGGTCTTTGTACAGGTTTTCTAAAGTCATCCCACTTCAAAGAGGTGGTGGTAAAGATACTTGGTACTTGCCAGCAAACTGATTGCAGGAAAGTGGAAAACTGTAAGCTGAATTTAACTTTTAGTGTTTCATGTGTAAGAAGATGAGGGAGATAGTGCTATGACGTAATTTTAGAAAAACTTACAGCTTTGTGCATTAAGAGATCTGATCTATATGAATAACCTCGACTACTTGACTGTCTGATTAAATTGAAATTAAAGTATATAATGTATGCCCCAATGGATTTTTCAGTATTTTTATTATTTAAAAAGATGCAGAGAGCATGTATGTATATATGACAGTTAACGTGTTTAGCATGAGTGATAAAGAAAATAAGTTGGCATAGTATATATTTTACACAAATGGACTATTTCTTAGCTTTTCTAGTGTTTCTGCACTGTATCTAAAAGTGTCTAAGGTTGTTTATTGGCAACTTGATCCTGCTTTTAAAGGCTAGATTAGTTTGTTCTGTGCAATATTTTCAAGATAATGTCAGCAGAGGCATCATCTACTTTTTAAGATTATGTTTGCGTACAGCTTCCCACAGCAGGAAAGTCCTCCTCTTTGAAAGTATAATAATTGGATGGATGCCTTTCATCACTTTTCCCTTTGTGTGACACTTGCAATGAAGTGTTTAAACATATGTTCAAACTCCTGCATACATGCAATTAGTTCTAAAACTAGCCTACAAGGTTCAACCTGTGTCATTAATTTAAACCTGGCCTGGTTTACAGGGATAGTTTTAAAATGTCCAGAATAAAAGATGGGATTGCTTTGCATCAGGTGCATTTAAAAGCCACTTTCAGTTATAAAGTAGCTCTGTGTCTAGATAAAGCCTCAGTCGAGTTAACTTAGGGTCACAGAATAGTTTGGGCTGGAAGGAACTGATCACTGTGGTGGTCATCTAGTCCAAGTCCCCCCCTACAATAAGCAGGGACATCCAATCCAAACCATTCTATGATTTTATAATCTTCAGCCTGATCATGTTGCTCAGAGCCCCATCCAAACTGATCTTGAATGTTTCCAGGGATGGGGCAGCCACCACCTCTCTGGACCACCTGTGCTGGTGTTTTGCCACCCTCATTGTGAAAAAATTCTTCCTTATAACTAGTCTAAATCAACCTTCTTTTAGTTTTAAACCATTGACCTTTGTCCTATCGCTACAGGCCCTCCTGAAAAGTTTGTCCCCATCTTTCTTATAAGTCCCTTTTAGGTACTGAAAGGCTGCAGAAAGCTCTCCCCTGAGCCTTCTCCGGGCTGAACAGCCCCCGAGCCTTCTCCGGGCCGAACAGCCCCCGAGCCTTCGGGCTGAACAGCGCCCCCGAGCCTTCTCCGGGCCGAACAGCGCCCCCGAGCCTTCTCCGGGCCGAACAGCGCCCCCGAGCCTTCTCCGGGCCGAACAGCGCCCCCGAGCCTTCTCCGGGCCGAAGATCCCCCCCGAGCCTTCTCCGGGCTGAACAGCCCCGGCTTTCTCAGCCTTTGTTCACAGGGGGCCGGCTCGCGGCGGGGGCGGGGTCGGGGTCGGGGCCGGCTCGCGGCGGGGGCGGGGCCGGGGCCGGCTCGCGGCGGGGGCGGGGTCGGGACTGTCCGTTCGCGCAGCCGGGGCGGCCACGGGGCCGTTTTTTCTCCCCCTGTAAGGTCGGTGGAGGTTTCCGATGTCAACGGTGATTTAACCCCAGAAAACCATCTGAGGTAAAACTAGAGCTTTCTTATGTCGTATAATTCATATTGCAAAATCGGTTGTAAGTTGCATATTAACAGATGAAAAGGAAATAATAATGTAAATTTTATATTAAGAGTTGAAAAGAAAATAATCCTTTACGGTAGCTGACAATGAAGAACAGCCTTATAGAATCATAGAATCAGTATATTCTGAGTTGGAAGGGACCCACATTAATCATCAGGTCTAACTTTTAAGTGAATGGCCTGTACAGGGAGCAAGCCCACAACCTTGGTGTTATTAGCACCATGCTCCAACCAATTGAGGTAATCTCAGGTAATTTAGGCTTGGTTACTTTAATTACTTTGTCACGATGTTGCTGCAAACTGGGGTAGGACAGCATCAGATACTGGGTGTTCAGAACAAAACGGCAGTGTCACAGTAATGTGGGGGTTCCATAGCTTTCAAGGTGACTGAGCACGTTCCCAGAACAGTGACATTCATTGTTCTTAACGGCCATTCAGAGATCTTAGCATTTCAGTTCATTTTGTATCATGTAGTCATCCCTCTGGTATTTGCTAGTATTTCTAAAAGCCTTGGAATGTTAATGGGAACACAGATAATAACATTTTGTGGAAGATGACTAATATGCAGCCTGATCCATCCTCTGTGACTCACGCAAGCCAAAATAAACCTCTGTTCAAACTGGCTTTGAGTTCAGATGTACTGAAGTCGTTGGAATTTCATCTGATGTCATTCTCTTTATCTCCTTCATCTCTTCTGTCTGGCTCTCAGTATCTTTTCTTCTAGGCAAGAATATAGTTGCCACAAAGATGGAGCATACTACTAAGAATATTTTATGACTGACATTTTAGATAGCTAGACATTTAACACACCTCTCATTTGCTTTCACAATCTTTCTGCATTTCTGTAATAAAACAATCCAAAATTACTGCCCGCAGCTCTGGGAACTATCTCAAATTAATATACAGAGAACAGGTTTTTTTTTTTCCAGACAGATCTTAACAGGCAGTAGGTGAAATGAAGCCCCAATGGGTCATGTGTGCTGCATCTCCTTTGGCCAGTGCTGCAGCCTGGGAGCAGGGCGGATGTAGTTCCCACAGCAGCATTTGTTTACCTTCTGCGCTGGTTGAGCAACGTCCTGCAATATTTAGTCACACATTTAAATAGAAAATGTGCTGCAGCTGAGGAGATTGAGGCTGGATCCAGTGAAGGGGAACTGAAGATGTGGCACTTGGCCAGGGTTTGGACTTGAGAGCAGAATCAGTCAAGAGGTGTGTGAAGGCGAAAGGGGTTGTTTGAAGGGTACCTGTGCTGGAGGGTGGGCAAAGCTGTCTGTTGCTGAGAAGTAGCTGTGTGCATTTGGGGTGAGGAGCAGTCCCAGGAACATTGGATGAGCATAGTGCAAGAATAGGAAAATTGATAATCAAACTGCTTTTCATAAATTCAGGGCATGGGTTTCACCCTACATTAAACAAGTGTTCCCTGTATGCTTTGTTCTTTGTTCTGCTTTAGCCCTTTCTGGGCTTTTCTGTTTCCTCATTTTCCTGCTGAATTTCCTCCTTCAGCTTTTCAGGTCCTGTTTTTCTCTCTCTCCCCCCTGCCCCTCCCAAATAATCATTAGAAAAAAATCACCTCGTCAGGTACTGGAATAAGCTGGCCAGGGAAGTGCTGGAATCACCATGCCTGGATGTGTTCAAAAGGCACATGGGTTTGGCTCTTGGGGATGTGGTTTAGTGGTCAACATGGTGGTGCTGGGTTAACAGATAGACTCCATGATCTTAGAAGTCTTTTCCAACCTTAATGATTCTATGATTACATTTCTTTTTACAGTCTAGATTTCATCCATCTCTCCACCATAATCTTGAAAGGTATTTACTTCTCCAACCTGTGGGAGACTATTTATCTTTTATATTTGTTCATTTTTTTCTATTTTCTGTTATTGCTTGTTTAGTAATTCCATCCTCTTTCACAGGTCTCCTTTCCCTTCTCCTTCCTATTGCAGACAGTCCATCTTTTCCTTTCAGTTCCACCTCTTTCCTCCTAGTTTCCATTCACAAATTCTTCTGTTTCTTCATTCTCCCACTCCAAACTCTTTTGCCTACACATCAGTAAAGCCTTGGGGAGCCTTGAGCAAGAAATCTATTCTTTTCATATCTGTGTCATTTTGCAGATAAAAGGAGCAAGAATATTTCTCATCCTGATGGACCTGTCTTCTCTTCCTGCTTCTGCAGCCAAATATAATGCTATTGCTGTTTTCAGGTTCCACATTCCAAGAACTGACCTGCATTATATCCAGAAACTTTCCGAATAACAATGGCCAGACTGTTGCAAGATCCATCTAAATTCCATCCCTCAGAATGGGCTACTGCAAACATGATGCAGCGTGTCAGTACAGAGTCCCAGAAATCCAGGTCAGAGTGCATGATAGCTGAGAGTTGGCGGCTGGTGGATGAAATAGAAAAGACAACTCAGAAAACCCAAAGTGATGTCAACAAGAAAATAGGTAATCCCATGTGTTCTGCAAGGGTCAAGATGTGCTATTTGAGCTATACATTTAAGATGGACTTAGAAAATTAGCTGATAATGAGTAGGAATATATGTCAATGTCATGCTCCCTGATCTCATGGAAAAATTAAAAATATTTTAAAAAAATATTTTGAGGTAGATTCTTTATAACAAAAGCCTCCTAATGCAGGGTTGCAAAACTATTTCCACACAGCAGCCCACAGCACTATATGTACTCCACTGTGGAATAAGTCTATTTTTAGCCATATCTAAGATCTGAGCTACAGTCCTCTGGCATATAATACGTTTGCAATTTTAATTCTGCAGAACAGAGACGGGAAGAAATAAAATTCTGGAAGCAAGAACTAGATAACAAGCTAGAACAAATTGTTCATGAGACAGAGTTACTGTTGACTTTCAAGAATAGGCTGGAGAGAGCTTTGGAGAGCTGCAAAGAGCCACTTGTCATTGCCCAAAAGTGTCTCCTGTACAGGTGAGATGATTAAGAAGAAAAGCATTCAAGGAGAGAAAAAAAAAATCTAGGTAATGAACCTTTAACAAATAATAAAAAAGGATACACTAAGGGCCTATCTCTCTTTGCAGTGAAGTCACAGTCTGATTTAGGTGTTAAAACACTGGGAATCAAAGCCATTAAGATATAGCATGTGGCAAGGAAAAACTTTTGATTTGTAAAGCTGGGCTTCATCATCTGTTAGCTGCAGGCATTTGAGCAATGTGGCTGATGGCTTTTACTCTTTTCATTTAGGCAGAGGCGAGTTGGAATTGACTTGGTGCATGATGAAGTGGAACAGGAACTGGTGAAGGAAGCTGAAGTCCTCCAGGGGATTATTGCTTTGCTGGGACATACATTGGAACAAACCAATGAGCAAATCAGGTGCAGAGGCAAAGAGCATAACAGAGCAAAGAGCATAACAGAACACTGATTAGCTGAGAAGTAAGACAGCCATAATCCTGTGAAGTTGTAGTCAGGCAGAGCACAAGTCCAAAGTTACCTTCAATGCTAAACAGTTGCAGGAGGTCAGTCCTAATTCATACCACTCAATCAGTAATGGTGAGAGGTTCTGTTTGTTAGAACTCAAAGTACTTGCACATGATCCTTGGTCTTCTCATGATCCAGTCCTGTGCCTTTCATCCCAATGAGAATTGTACCATCAATTTATAGGGAGGCAGCTTCATACTGTAGATTTTGGGACTCCACAACTAACAGTTCATTCATGAAGATTTCCATAAACGCATTTGAATTACCTCATACATGTATGGATACATGTTCAGGACACCTAGAAGTACCCACACTTTGGCTTAGAGTCTGGTTGTTTCTCCTCCTAGACAAAACCGTTCAGCAAAATACAACCTAGAAATGGATCTGAAGGACAAGTTCACAGCTCTGACAATTGATGATTACTGTGCTCGCTTGACAAACGACACTCCTGATATGATGTATGCTGATAATGCAGTGAAAATAGAAGGAAAGTAAGTAGTTCTTTAGTTCAACCAACATATGATGATTATACAGATAATATGAGCTGTTCCAGTAATAGCAAGATTAATTTTGTGTAAAAAGACTTTATCTGTCCACCAGCTGTCTGTTATAATTAGTTTTTATACTTCTGTCCATCGCTTTTCTATCTGTGTAATATGTCTGTGAAATAAGCCACAGTAATTATACTCCCAGTGAACTGCATTTTACTAAAAGTTTTTAAGGCTCACAATTACCTAAGGAAGAATTTCACACATTGCTTAAACCCAGAAGAGACTTACTAATCTAACTTCCTTTCCTCTCCCAGGGTGTCCTAGTGGGGAGAACACTGGACTGGGACACATGAGGTGTGGAGTCAGTTTCTGACTCAGTCATTAACCTGTCAAATGTGCCCCTTCTGCATGGGTTAGTTAGTGTGAATGGTTTAGATGGAGAAATAGCTGCCACAGAAAAATGGGTTGAAAAGAGGAACCATACTAAGAAAGCAGTATGTGTGAGACAGCTGTATAGCTCAGACCACACCAGTGGTATTGGCTGCTATATGCAAATGACAATTACAGCTTTATATATCCACCTAATGAAATAAGGAACAAACCCTCTGAGGAACTTTCTGAAAACCTGCCTGCAAGCCACAGCTACACAAGGATGACCCTTAAGTTCTGGGGATACAGTTGGGACTGGGCTTCCCAACTGTTGCTTCAGCCAGGTACCGTGTCTTATAGGTACACTGTGTGAGAGAATAAGTGACTTTGTTGTGTGACTTTGTTGTGTGAGTAACTGAGACCCCTGGTGGCCTAGTGGTTAGCATGCAGGACTCTCACTGCTGCAACCCGGGTTCGATTCCTCGGTCTCCCGGGCAGATGGAACCCGTTAGCCCTGTGAGGCCATCCATCTATGAGAAGGTCACTCTAAACAAACCTACGTCCTGAGGACCTCACTGCCATTGTCCAAGCGTGCTTGGCCCCGGCAGATGAACCTTAGGATTAAAGGGTGGGCTCAGTTCAGCGCAGGCTGTGTCTCACCTAAAAAAATCCATTGCGCAGGCTGGAAAGGTAAAAGACCTTTCCCCAGATCTTCGTTCGCGAAGACTGGCCATTATTTTATATATATTATGTGTGAGTAACTACCTGCTATTAACAGTAACAGCCATACTAATGAAAGGTGTTCTTAGAAATATTGGTTATTATCTGTGTTTCCCCCCTTAATAATCCTTCATCAGGGGAAAGTTATAACAAAGTTGCTCTATGACTTTAGCAAATTTGTTTTCATTCTACTCTCGTGTACTTAATTATGAAATGTCTGTGACAAGAAGGTCTTTATTTTGTATCTGTAGAATTCCCAGCACAACTGGCACTCACTGGGGCGTGCAGTTAATAGGGTTCTTGGTTTTGTGGCATAATTACAGATTTATGAAGTCACAGAGGCTGCCAGTGGGCGACCTTTTATTTTTAATCTCTTTCAGTTTTGTTAGCGCTAAAGACTGGGTAGATTTCTCAAACATAAATGTTGAAAAGGCTGACAAGCAGAGAAACAATTCTTTGGCACTGAGGGCACTTATTGACAGCATCCTGTCACAGACAGCAAATGACATGCGCAGGCACTGTGAGATGGTGAACGTCACTTTCAGAAATAGGGTGAAGGAAGTCAAGGATGCCAAGCACAAGCTAGAGACACTTCTTGCAATGGTAAGTCATAGGGGACAGTCAGTAAAAAAGTGGAAACACTGGGCTTGGGTTATCTACCAGTTTTCTCAATCCAGCAGTTTGCACTGATTTGCCACATTTTATTTTTCTTTTCCTTCCCCCTCCTCCATGAAGTCATCTTAGATTCTATTTTCTCATCTCTGTGTGCACCACCACAGAGATGAATTTCTGGAATCACTCATTCAATCTAAGTGTTGCTATAAGTCAGGATTTCCCTTGTGATTTTTAGTTACTTGGGACTCCAATAAAACTTTCAGGACTGTGATATAACTGTTAAAATCAAGGCCAATGTGCTCAAAATTTGACACATGAAAACTGAGTGTTAAAAATTAATTGCTGAGCATAAATTTCTGGGTTCATGCAGAACAGTGTCATCTGCTTTCCAATGAAGGAATCATAATCCTGGCTAACTTTTGCAAAATATCCTTTGATAAAAGAACAATATAATGAGTGTTACTGTTCTTGGTATAAGTATTAAAAATGATGATTATTTCACCCATTGTAAAAGACAAGTGTGGAGCACTTCCTTCTGTCGGATTTTTTAAGGTGATGGATGAGACTGCCTCCCAGGAGAAGAACATTGCAGCCTTAAAGAAAGCAATAGCTGACAAAGAAGGACCTGCTAAAGTGGCTCAAAGCCGCTTGGAAGCGAGAAGCCATCGCCCCAATGTGGAACTGTGTTATGACAGAGTGCAATGCAGCTTGATGAGTGAAGTTCAAGAGATTACCAAAAATATTCAAAGGCAAGTGGAAATGATGAAAGAAGAAAATCTGTGGTTAATTTAATGCATCAGAGTAACAATGGGTCCCACCTATTCTCCCTGAAAGGCTGGGAATTGCTTTTCTCTTAATGGCAGGACACTTTAGGGGAAGCTGCATGGATATTGTCTCTGTGAATCCCTTTCCATCTTTCTTTTTCTCACTCAGAATTCTTAACCTATATGAGAAAAAAACCCTATCCATGTGTTTTCAACTAATGCTTGCCTGTATTTTCCCTATTAGATTAAAGGATGCACTGGCACAGGCTGAGACAGAGCTGAAAGGTCTGAGCCGCCGACAGCTTTCCTTGGAGGAAGAGATCAAGGTCAAGGAGAATACACTGTATATTGATGAAGTGCTGTGCATGCAAATGAGAGAGTCTGTTTACATAAACAACTTCTGAAGCCATCACACTGGGAAACTGTGCTCCAAAGAACCAACTCCTGCTGAAATTTCATTTACAAACTTCCAAATTTATTGGTTTTGCTCAATGCTGTTCTGGTTCTAGTTGTGCAAGATAATTAAAACAGACCTAGTACTTACAGCTGTCTGTTTTACAGCTATCTGTGCTCTAAAATATCTGATGAAATTTTCCACTTGGCAATAAAATTCCAGAATAATAAGAAATGCCCTTTCTTCCATGTTCTTTCTCTCATGTGTAACCAATGGTATCTTTTGCCCCTGAAGGGTGGCAAAAGGTGGCTCTGTGCAAGCTAGAGCAGGAGTCTCCTCAAAAGTCTTTTGTTGGAAAGCTAGGCAAGTGGGAGGGGTGAATCTCAGGACTAGCCATGGTACGTTTTATTCTTATCATCTGCTGCTAAGAACTAGGCAGTATGTCAAACTTAACAGGAGGTAGGCTGATACAATAGATAATGCATCTGACTGCATCTCAATCAAGATCAAGTCAAGGCTGACTTTGGGTAAATCGCTTCCTCACCTCATGTCCCAGTTTCCCTATTCATAAAATGGAAACGATGAGATGCTTCAATGGTAAAGTGTTTGAAGCTCTACAATGAAAGTGCTGAAAAAAGAGGAGGGCATTCTTTTTACCAGAGATGCCTTTAAAGATGGAAAAGGGCTCACTGCTTCCTTTGGTTCGTGCAAGGAAAAGCAAAAAAGGGCAAGAATAAATGATGCTTGGAGACACAGGAGGCCAGTTCCCAAGTCCAATATTTTAATGCATGGAGTGTAAAATTGTCCCTTGCCTCTCTCTTGCTGTAATGGTATCTCCCTTTCAGAGGCATTGCTGTGAAGATTCAAATCTCCTACTAAAACCTTCTGAAGGATCCGTTAATGCAAATGTCACTGGGTGTTCTTCTCTCGCTGTGGTTTACACCATTGGGTAGGTGATGACAAAATAATTAAGTTCTGAGTCAATCAGGTATTTGAACTTCCTGTAAATATCAGCCAACAGCCGCTCCTCCTCAGTGCTGTCAATTTGGGAAGTGTAAATCCTGACCTGTATTCACAAACAACAGTCGTGATTCACAGATACATGAAGCTCAGCCCATTAAAGCTCACAACAAGAAGAAGCCTCTGTGACTAATCAGGAATGTAAAGAAGCCAGATTGCTTGGGTTTGAGTAGAATCTTGAGGGTTTACTCTCTTCTCACTCCAAACTGACTGAAAGCATCATCTCCTGGCAAAGAATTTTTGGGAGGTGTTGGGAGGAATGGGTTTAAAAGTGGAAGACTGGTGAGGAGGATTGTAAAAGGCTCAACTGCAGCTGGAAATAGCCCTTGATAACCCAGTGTGAACAGCAGCCAGTGGCCTCTGGCAGGGACCGGGTTTAACCATGCCTGTGTCTCCACTTGTGTGCCTCAGCCCAGGGGTTGCTTTGGGAATTCCTCGGTTAGCAAGGGAAGGAAAATAAATTTACTCTTTGTGTTTTAGCTGGGTTTTTGGTTGTCCCGGCCTGTGTCGATTCACACTGGAAGAGCAAGGTTCCTTTTACCCCCAGAACTGATGCATTCCTGGGATCTGCACCGATCTGTGAGGATCTACTGAATCCAGAATACAGCACACAAAGTAGCATGTCAGCATGGTTTACACCAGCTGTAGTTGTGGCCTGGCCCCAGTTCAACACACAATTCCTAAAGAGTGAGCTGTATTTATACTTTCTTGCAGTTTAGTGGCATTCAACCCACCTGCCTCAGTTTAAGCATAGACATAAGCACTGAGCCTGAGAGGTGACTGAGAATCCCTAGAAGTGGGAGTGGGCTTGAACTATAGGTGACAGAGGGAATGCCAGTCCAAGAAGGACTTGTGGAATCATTGGAACTTCATATTAAACTTCTATAGTATCTGTACATGGCTAAGTAGGTTGGAAAGCCCCATTTCTGTGAGTGCTTCCCAGGCTCATTATAATGTGTAGGGAAGGTAGTTATGTTAACATTTCTGTAAGTGACCTTTCTATGGGCACGGGGACTTAACCCTTCTCTGAGTATTGGAGAGAGGAAGGGAAGGGGACTTTTAAAGCACAAAGTCTTACCTTTATGGTAGTCAGAATGCACTTCCTTTCTGCACGGTTTTGTAGCAGCCTCTCCATAAAGGTGACACTTAGAAATGCCCAGACTTTCAGAAATAACAACCTCTTGCATGATAAGATAAGCTGTAGCAGCTCATTGTCCAGCAACTCATGGTCATTGTTTAATTCAAGTGTTAATTTCTTGAAAAAGAATGAACACTGTTAGTACTACTGAACGGAGCTTGTGAGTGCAGTAACTAGAATTCAACAAATAGTTTTCCAATTTAACCAACAAAAGTGAGTGTTAGCAGATCAATTTTGTACCCTGACATTAGCAGAGAATCTGTTTTGCATTATGACAACAGTATATGTGCTACAGTAATCTTCACTCTCCCATTAAGATGGGGTGATCCCTTGTGCATTCATTAGAAGATGCTACACCCACAGTCATGTCATGATCTTATTTGACATATTGGAAATTATCCTAGATATGGGAGTAGAGCCAAAGACGGTTTCTAGGGAGCTTTGCAGATCTCTGGTGTTCACCAGAAACTCTGCAATGAAACAGGGCTTAAAGAAAGCTGTCAGCAACCACTAGGTGTAAGGCCACATGCTTCCCTCAGGCATGCAAAGACCTGATGCTCATTTACATGGGTCAGCTGTTGCACACCTTTGGTGATACGTCCCCAGTGACACCAAAGTGCTTTGATATGGCCACTAGTTAATTTATATGTGCTGTAGGACATTTGTGCATTGCCAAAATGGAGCGGCTTGATAGCATAATGGGAATTGTAACTGGACAAGGATAATTTCATGAACTACACTACAGCTGAACACTGTATTTATGGAAAACCACCCTCTGAACGTGAAACTGAAGTTGTCAGGAAGTTCTATTGCTGACTGCTGTTATGCAGGCCTAAATGATTACTTTGCTTAGCTTTGTGATACTGCAGTAAGATGTTACTACTATTTCCCTTACCTGCAGACCATGCCAGTAGGCTGGGAGAAGGTTAGTGAGGGTAGGTCTCATTGTCCAGTCTGGGTTACTGAAGTAGCAGCTCCGTAGGCTGATGCTCCTAACTGGGATCTCCACTAGCAGGATCCTGGCTAGGTGATCATGCTTCATGACTCTTTCAAAGAAGAAGTTCACATTCAGTTTTGGGGCTCTCTTGGCCAAGTTTGCCCATGACATTCCCGAGACCACTTGCCCATGAGGGTCATGGATATGACACTTGATATTCAAGGTGCACAGAGAATGAGAGCTATGCTCCCGCAGGATGTCCAGCAGTTCATCAGAGATGCAGTTATAGTTGAAAGTCAGGATGGTCAGGCTGTGGAACTTAGACATAGTTTGGTGGAACAAGGCACTGCTGTAGACAGAAAGGTGGAGACTGAAGAAATCCTCAATATTGATTTCAGATATAAAGCTTCTATTTGTCAAGCTGCTCAGAGAATTCAGAAGTTCACAGCCTTCTTCCAAAGTTATTCTTGCTCCTTTTAAGTTGAGATAATCAAGCTGTTTGCTCATTCTTTTCAGGAAGGTAGCTAAGTTCTTGATAAACTGAGCCCTGACCACGTTTTTCCAGATCAAGCAGTCTAATTCTAGGTACTTGATGCTCAGGGATACTAGGTGGCTATTACACTTACCCAGGTGAGAAAGAAGACCTTTCATAGTCACTTGAAATTTTTTGATAAAGGGAGTATTGTAAGGATTCGATAACTTGACCTCAAGGTGCTTCAAATACTTGCCAAATTTCTTGGTGTACCACAATGCACTTTGAAACTCCAATGTGCGTGCCCTTGATGGTTGGCCATAGAATGTGATGGTTCTGCATCTCCAGAGAGATCCAGAGTACATAGCACAACTCCATTTTTTACAGACCAAGGCAGCCCGAGACCTGTCCCTGTCATCTAACCAATGGAAGATATGCCTCAGACAGACATCAGGTAGATGGGCCCAGGAGCTTTGCTCAGGTTCATTGTCATCTTCCATTGAGAGGACCGTTTCTTACTTCTCTTCTGAGTGTTGAGTCAAACCTAGATGCAGAAAGCTGTGGGTAGATTTCTTGCCAATCCCAACATAATAGGCTTCTAAGCAAATGGATGAAAGCTTGCTTCTTCACAATCAAAACCAACAACCTTTCCTTTGCCTCTGTACTTTAGCTGTCAGGGTCAAACAAGCTCTTGGGTCCAAACTATAGTCTAACCTAAATCAAAAGAAAAAAACAATGAATGAAGAACAATCACAGTACAAGCACAGGACACATCTTTTAACTTTTTTGCCTTCAGTCTAGTTAAAGAGTGAAATGGTATCAACTGCTGGTAGAGCAGCCACAGCCTCTAAGAAACCTTTGGTTAGCATCAGCTGTAATTAATTGATCATGGTTTGTGGACTGTGCCTAATGTCTAAAAGTACCCAGTTCTTTGGGCTGTATACATTTGAACAGGACTGTCAGTGCAAAACTAGCACAAATTACTTTTCATAGCCTTCTGGGGTACAATTCCATGACAATTAGTACCCTGCCTTAGATTAAGGTACAATTCCTGTTGAGTATAATAAGCAATATTAAGCTGTTCCATCACTTGGTTCAAGCAGGATGTTCAGTCCTTGTGGTCTAGTGGACAGGGAATAGGCTGGCAAGTCAGAAGACCAACTAAGTCTTTGTAAGTCCACCTAAGGAAACAACCATGATGCAAGAAGTTACCAGTTCCACTCTCAAAGCTGGACTGTGCAAGTGTTCATCTTCATGCACACTTTTCCAGCTCACACAGTCTCCCTCTAAAGATTTGTTTTCTCTGCCTCTGAGTCCTCCCTATGTGAAGCTTAGCCATTGCCATGGAAAAAAGAGATGACATTCATGATGTCATGACAACTGACTATATGTAAAGGCAAACAGAGAAATACAGGCCACGATTTGCCAGTCAGGTGCAGGCTGTATGTCTTGTCGTGTCATTTTTCACCAACCAGGTGAGTGGATTGAGGGTCTGAGCAATAAACATTTAAGAAGGGAAGTGATGCATTCTCTATGCTTTCAGCTATGAAACACAAACAGCATCCCACTGGCCTGTTAGGTGCTTGTTTTTGTGAGGCCTTTTACATATCAGGGTATTAATTGACTGCAAACAGACAAAGAGCATGCAAAGCTAGTGTTCTGCTAGTACCTTTGCAGAGACGCTAAAATTCAGGATGTATTTACTTCCCATCTCTATAATGCACATGTCTAACTCTGTCCACTTGGTAAATCTCTCCTTAGCTTTTGGGGATGAAACTGGAAAAACACCTAGTGACACTTTGTTATGATATACCCCAAAAATCAAGGCTTATTGGCTGACAAGACTACAAGAAGATGCAACTCAAAAGCACGTGATGCCAATCTCCAAACAATCTACCTTTCCTCCTTTGCACATGCTGTCCTGCTGGATAACAAATTTGAAATGGATGGAAACAACGAAGGCACCATAAGCAGATGAAGAAAATACGCAGATCCCTGAGGTTCAGATCTTTCTATTTTAATTTTATAAATAGGCATGAAAGCACAGGCTGACTGCCCAGTTCAGCTTCAGCCCTTTTCCTTCCCTTTTGGCCCACAGTTATGTCACACAGTATCCCTCTGCCTGTACGCATGCTCTGTCCAATTAGCAAAATTCTTAGGGATTCCTCTGCCCACCCTTGCCATCCAAAGTGCCAATTCAAACCCCCAGTAATCAAGATAGCCTTTAGAAAATGAGCACAAGGGTCCAATTACCACCTGACTCTATCTCTTGTATTTAGTACCAAATCCCCACTAAGAGCTCTTTGTTTTGCAGGTCTTTAGATGAATGTCCAAACATCCAAGCCAAGTCTTAAAATGTCATAGCTCAAGCTGCAGTTTGCAATTGAGAAGAATCTGAAGCTTCCACTATGGAGATTGGGGGTGGGGAGAACACAGCAGGCAAGGTCTAACGCATCTTCAGGTACCTGGAAGCCCTAAAGCCAATGGACAAAGGAAAGCAGAACAGCACATAGGGCTGCAATACATAGAAACATGTCTATTAATGAGGGATATTTATTACACTAGTCACCCATATTATAGTGTGTGAATAGAAAGGGGTACAAACACCATCACACGGAACTTTTTCTAAACCAGAGCTCTTAGGAATTAGTAAAAAGTATGTTTATAAGCCAGTGGTGGGATTCGAGAGGTATCCTGCAGTGTTACTGTGTTGGCTTCCCCACAGCTCTAAGCCAAGTCTTAGCTATGGAGGTGTCTTCACCTGTCAGCTCCGAGTTTAATTTGATGGGGAAAACCCAATCATTTGGAAAAAAAGAGAAGCTGATACAGCTTTTTGGGAGCAATTTTTTCAGGTAGAAGTGATCTAAAGATAAATAAATGCTTTGCACGTTTTGCTTTTCTCCAGGGTAAGAAAAAAAACAAACCAAACCAAAAACCCCACTGCTGAGCAGCCACATTCTCTGTACTTGGCCCTCTTTGCTGCCCGATTTGCTTCAGATGGTTTCCAGTCCGACATGGACAGTTAGACGAGCTGTCTCCTCCAACAAGAGTTGTAGAAGCCCGCGGAGAAAAAGCAAACAAACAAAAACCTTCTAAGACTCTGACTGCCAATGAATTACCAGAAGTACCAGGAGCCGTCTCTCGAACACCCACGCGGCAGCCCAGCCCAGCCCGACTCCTGGTCCCGCTCCTGCTGAGGGCAGCTCGGGCTCGGGGGCGGGGTAGCGGCGCAGCCCCTGCGGTTGTGCCGGGGGAGACCCCGGGCCGCGACCCGCCCGGGGCCGCCCCTCCGGCCCCCAGCCGCGGCTGGTGCGCGCGCCTCGGGACGGGTAACGGCCAATGGAGGCGGGCGGCGGCTGCGGCGGCTGCGGCGGCGCCAATCGGAAGGGCCGGAGGGGCGGAGCGCCGTTCAAACGTGGCGGCGGCGCGCGCGGCGGGTCCTGCGGGGAGGTGGTGCGTCGGTCCCGATCCCGGTCTCGGTCCCCGTCCCCTCCACGCACTGAGTGAGTACAGGGCCGAGTGGCCCACCAGCCGGTCTTCTCGGGCTTTGGCGGCGCCTTTCGCGCTTGCTACGAGCGTCCCCGGCGCGCACAAGAACGGCGCCGGCCGGGCCCGCCCCGGCCCGCCCCGTGCCCCCGTGCCCTGTTATCCCGGGGCGGCTGCTCTGCCGCGGCTGTCGGCGGGGAGCACAGGCAATGCCAGTAGAGCGGGGTTCCTGCGGCCCTGGCGGCGAGAGCGGCTCGGCCGGGCCCCCGTGCGCCGGCCGTACCCGGGGGCCCAGCCGGCGGCTGTCCTAGTCCGCCGTGGGCTCCGGACCAACCGAAGCACCGCGCTCTCCTGTGCAGTGCCTGTCTCAGATCGGTGTACCCTTGGACGGCAGCTGCTCCCTTCGGGGCGTTTCACCTCAGTTGTATTTGCCGGCATAAATTAATCAGCGGCAGCTGGCAGGCGGTCCAAAGGAGCCTGGATCAGCTGCGAGCTAGTCAGAATTGAACGGTTGCCCGATTAGTAGCTTTTCCTGGTGCCACGTGCAGGAATGAATTAAAGGTGTTAATATCCCAAACACCTTCAGGATTACAACGTTTCAATAAGCCTTATTGCTTTTTGACGCGAATAAGGACGCTTGTGAGAGATGGAGATAACTCAGCAGATCAGAGATAGTAGTGGTATAACGGTGGTAGAGACCTCCCAGCTTTTTTAACATGATCTGCAATGAAGTATTGATAAAATTAATTCACTCTCAATTCAGATTGCTAAAATACATCTGCATTTCACTTGCTTTTTAGAAGTAAATCATTAGTGGTATCCTACCTCAATAGTAAGTGAAAATGAAGAATTTAAAATATGTATGTATGTTTCAATTGTCATATGTCATATAGATAGCTAGCATTTTAGCCCTTCCCACTGAAGTCTTCTGCCAGTAAAAATCCTGTTTATTTCAGGACTTATGTATCCACAATCATAACTGTGAATAAAGCGTGAACCTTCAGCCAGCAAGTCAGGCAGGAGACAAGAGCAGCTGTGTAAACTTGTCTGGCAGTGGAAGGTTGTTTTGATTAAAGAAAGCAAAAATTTGGGATACCAGATCTTAGTCTGAAACACAAACAAAAAAGTTGCACTTACAGAGCAGTCTACCTCACAAGCTTGAGTCTTGCACTAGAAATGCAGTATAAGGCTTCTTCATGGACTTGTACAAATTTAAATACCTGTAGAAATCAATGCTACAGAATCGATAGTAAAAGCCCAAGTAAAAGTCTGCCCAGCTCTGGTTTTCTTGTTTCAGGCAAGTGTAATCAAGTATATTGTATGTAACAGTTTCCATTTCTGTTTTTACACTGCTCTGTACCTTGCTCTGTCTAAGCCTTGCTTTCATTTTAATTCTTTTAGAAATAAGGTTGACCAGGACCTGGAACAAGATGGCATCTGTGCTCCAGAATGTCAGAGCAACAATGGCCTGGCAGAAACACCAGCTCCTAGCTGACTTTGATGAAAATGAGAGCCCTGTGCCTGACAAATTCAAGAGAAAGGCTGCTCTGAGTTCTCTCAATACCATCTGCATGTCTCTAAGGAAACGAGCACCGTTAAAGCGAGTAGAGCTGAATTTTCATAACACCCCAACTAGGGAAAGTCTGGAAGCAGGACAGAGGTGCCAAACTCTTCAGATTATTAAAAGAACAGCAAAAAATGCTTTTGGAACAGTGTCCCAGGTACTTTCCCTTTGCAGTGGAACATGGATAGAGTTTAGTTTTTGCTCCAACTTCAGTACTAAGATTTCTGAACTCTGTACATATATTCCAGAGAGTCCATTCCCACACACTTGCACACCTTAATGGTTACCTCATAGCTATTAACTTGTAAAATCTTTAATATCTTTTCCTAAAGTATAGACAGTCAAATTATGGATCTGGCAGAATATGGAGGAGGGTGAAAACATTATTTTAGCATGAAATAAATGCTTTTCCTCTACTCTATTTCATCATGTATAGCAGAGCAGCCTTCACAAGGAGGAAAGTGGCTAGAGGTTGCCATTGCTTGCAAAGAATTGTTTCTGAGAAATGTGTAGCACTTTGGAATTTTTTTTCTTTTTTATTCTCCCATACCCATACTAATTATCATAGTTCTTCATTATAGTCAGTATAAATTCAGATTGACAAAACCTGTTGGAGACCTGAGATTTTTAAATGCATGAGTTATATGTTAGGGAGCCTGGCTTGTTCCAGCATAAGAGCAGCAGGAGTTCTGTTCCGATGCCTGCTCTGAAGTCCTTGACAAGTGCTAAGGATTAGGGAAGCAAATGACTCCTCCAATGCAGTGGGTACAGAGGGTTGAGAAAACCCGATATGGGAATGGAAGTTAGGAATTCAGCTTAAATGTTCCTTGTCTTTCTGGTTCTAAACTCTAGGCTAATTGAGTTCTTTTAGCCTAATGTATCTAATGCTTCTTTCAGAAAATACAGAAGTCTTGCCAAAGCCCAGTACACTCAATGGTGACCTTTCCAGCTGAATCCATCAGCAGAAGCTGTGCGACGAGTTCTACCAAGAAAAAAAGTACTACACCTCAAACCCCTTGCTATAAGACTGTTACTCCAGCAGCCAGTTCCAAAGGCATCCCAAGGTCCAGCAAAAGGGCCTTGCTTGGGCCAACAAGGGTGTCAGAACATGGAGAACGGAGGGATTTCTCATCCTGGCTTGGTAAAAATGCTGTCTCTCTCCGGAGATCAAGAAGAGCAGCAGCACTGAAGAGCCCTTATTCATCACCTGCTCCTGCCAGAAAGATGTAAGTCATATTCTTTTGTAAACCTTGTTCCTTTTTTTTTTCTTTTTTTTTAAATTACTGTGATTAGGGTATGTGGTAGGGTAAAAGGCAAGGTATGAAGTTTGCTTCATGTCCTATTCTCCTGAAAGTGTGGGCTGTTTGAATAGCTACAAGGTAGTTCTAGGTCCCTGTATAGACAGAGACTGAGAACTGCATAAAGCTGAAACGTAAAAAGTAATTTTGTGCTGTGACAGGAACTTTTTAAAAATCCCTCTCCCACTGGGTAAGTTTGCACCATGTTTCTCAGCACAAGTGCCCCTAAGATGCTACAGACATACCTGAATTCTTTGCTGATTCTTTACCCAAGTAAAGAAAAATGCTCTCAATGCATCTTACTCCTACTTAGTTCTAACTTTTCCAAAGTTGCTATTTGTATTGCAAAGATACCAGGAATAGCTCTGCTTATACTGAATTCTTTATAGAGAGATTCCTGCCTCAAAGATTTAACACAAATTAGATCAAGGGTTGTGAGCTCGGGAAATACTTCATAATGCACGCATAGGTTTTTCTTTTGGTCAGTCACAAGAAAGGTCAAAGCTAGAAGCTGAATTTGAATCCTGTGTCTGAACTGGAAGATAGCTGTCTGGGGAATGAATAGAGATGTGAAGCAGTTGGCCAGTGAAAGTACGAGCATGATTGCCACAGCTCTAAACTTCTCTAGGTAAAGTCTGGAGGTAACAAGAGTGGTACTGCAGGGATATAGGCTTGAGTAGTGTCACCTAGTCAGTCTGTCCTGTCTGATCTTTAGTAATGATGATTCTGTTTGCAGGGAATATGACTGCGAGTTGGAACTGGTCTCCTCAGGGATTTGTCAACTGAAGCGTATGTCCCAGGCATTTGATGATGCTATTGTGAAAGAGGAGAGGTAAATACTGTTAACTGTCCCTCAACTTTTGGCACAGGTTACCTCCTACTTGGACATTGGCAATTGCAGGTTAGGTCGTCCCTGTAACTCAGGATAAGGAATAGTTGCAGAACTTTCTCAGGTGTAATGTAGTAGATAATTTCTTTCTTCAAGATACCTGAGCAGATTAAATCTGCAGTTGGATTTGCAGCTTCAAAAACCTGTCAAATGCTCTCCTTGTCTTCAGGTATCTTGCTGTGGAAATCAGATTTTTCACAGCAAGAGCCTACCTTTGACCTTGTGTGAGAGCAGTACCTCCCTGCTTCTGTCTAAAAGAGTGCCAATGCAAGCTGGGGGAGAGGTGGGGAAATTCCAGAGCACGGACATAATTATTGATGTCTGCACATTTATAACAAAAAATCCTTTTATTAGGTAGAATTATAACAAACAATCCATAGTACCCAGATGCAGAAACCTGTTATAAAACACCTTGGTTAATCCATGAGGTGGTAGGCTGCTGTATTTGTGAAAGTTATGTCATTCTGAATTAGACATTAAGAGAGTAAAAACTAAAGGTCAGAAGTCTTGTCATAGGGCGATTCCCTAAACCTCTTTTTCTCTTAGAACACTTGATGTCAAGCACCTCAAAGTCTCTAGAGAGGGCTTAGCATCAAGTACATTTATCAACAAAGAGGTTAGGACTTAAAATCCTACATAATTCCAAAAATTCAATTTTTCCCAATGGGACCATGTCTAGATAACTATAGGTTAAATCTTGTATCAAGTTAATTTTATCATATCCGTTGAAAGTTCACTAAATCTCATTCCTAATATTCTTCCATCTGTTAGTGATATGACAGTTTCTCTCATTCGTAACTGAAGATAGTAGCAACCAGGTAAAGTAGTTGTTCACTTACCCTGTCTATACCTGCATGCATCTGTGGGGAGAAAATCTGCTGTTTAGAGAGAAAAAAGCTTATAGACTCATGCTGCTTTAAAGCAGTGTTCTGTGGAACCACAGGGTTCTTCCCTTGTGTTCACTGTGGCTGTCTCTGCTCCAGCTGATCATTGTGCAGTTGTAAAATTTCACCTCTAAATTGTGGATTCATGAATACTTGTGGGTTTCCAATGAACCATAAGCTACGCTTTTATGCAAACAACAGCTTTTCTCATCCCAGACCAGAAAACTACTGGTACTAATGTTTTTGTCACTCCGGCTCAGTTCTCACCGATTACTAATGAAGGTCAGAAAGCATGACAGAGCTGTCTGAATTTACAGCCTTTCTTTTCCATCCCTCCAATCAGTAGCAGTTAAGACTGTGCTATCACAATAACAGCAGTTGCTAATTATTGGTGGCACTTTTAAACACAGCAATCCCACCCAAATGGATGGGAACAGGAGGTATTTGTTGTCAGTTTTTAAACATCACTTCTAGTGTCAATTCATTGGACCATTACCAGGTAAGTGCCTCTATTAACTTCACTGAGATCTGTATTGTGACATTAGTTTCTTCATCCATTAAGTTGGAAGTCCTCCTTTTGTTAAAGTTACATCCTTAAATAGGATGTCCTACTTTAGCAACAAAGATAGGTGTAAGACACTGTTTGCTGTAACTTTTCAAGAAAATATGAAAGCATTTTCAAATGCTCGACTTTGAACAGGGCTGTGTTCCGCTGCCACTAAGTAATTTGGTCCAGTTCTCTTGCATGGGTAGATGCATCCAATGTGCTCTCTCACTAACTGTTTTGTAGGCTGCCTACTGTATCAACTGTGAAATGAACTCTTTTGGAGGTGCCCTTAGTCTTGCATGAGATTTTCTGTTCTGGTATCCAAATTGCCTTGAGTTTGTGCTAGAGCTCCCTTTTCAGCTTTTCCAGGAGGAAACAAACCTTGATCTCAAATGATAGTTGCCAGTTCCATGTATTTTTCTAATGTTTTTCATTTTAATGAATTAGGTTATATCACAAGAAATGTTCCTGTTGCTAGTTAAAGTATTGCAGTACTTAATTTGTGTATTGCCATTTATGCTTACTGAAGGGAACGAAACATTTTCTTGCTGCTGTTTAGAACTGTTACACAGTGGCAAGTGTACAGATACCAGACCTCTTCCTTGCTCCCATCTGCTTTCCAGCAATTTGGGTAACCACCAGTTGATTAACCCTACTGACTTGATGCTGCTAATGGCAGTCTTGTTGTTGTTCTTCTGCAGGCAACAAGCAACATCAAACTATTACTATCTAATGGCAGAAAACTTACATTCTGCGTGTCGATCCCTGAAACCTTCTCAAGCTATCAAAAGGCAAGCAAAGAAACTCCATCAAGCACTTGGTACCTAGACACAGACTGTAACTATTATTAGTTTATGAGCATATATAAATGAGGGGTCTGTGTAGCACCAAAAGGGTGCACTCTATACACTAAACAAACCACTACATTTTTATAATCTTTCTTGACAAAGCAGCTCAGGACTTCCCTTGCTTTCTCTTTTCAACTGTAGTTGGTACCTGTGGTACCAACCACAGGGTATTATCTCCTGCTGAGATGAGGGAACCATCTTGAATGTGACTTTCATGAGGCAGTAGGTACTTTGATGTTGTACTGACCAGTAGGAATGGCCAAAGCCTGGGCCACAGACTTATGAACGGTAATCCTAGGTAAGAGGAGTGTTTAGACTGGTATCCAATTGCCATGAGTTTTAGCACAAGTATTTTACATACAAAAGAGTTTGGTCTATTATTTCGAAAGCCTAACATTATTTTTATATATGAACAAACTAAGTGTTAAGCATCATGTTTAGCTGGAAGTTAATAAAACAATAGTGGCTTCTTTAAGTTTTGACCACAACTGCCATTCCAAGGCAATAGGTTTCTGCCACAAGAGAAAAGCCACATTAGGACTCTTAATTCATGGCCTTAAGGATTGCTATTAGATTAGTCTAACTAATCCTATCTTAGGTAGTTTGGTCCCAGACAAATCAGAGCAACTTTGTAATTTCCTACTGCTGCTTTAAATAGCATCTTGGCAGTTGAGTTAAACGTTGCTTCTGTACTAAAACATCTGTCTTTTAGTTATATGCAGAAATTGTTACTACAATTAATGTAACCTCTTACAGCTACTGTTATTAGCCAGTATCTCGGTGCAGGTATTTTATTTGATGATGCATACTTAGCATTTGATATATTTTTTTTGCTTCTAGTTACTTAAAAAAAAAAAAAAAGTAACATTCCTTTGAAAAGCCTTTTTTGGTTGGTCATTCAGCGTAACAAAGTTTAGTCTTTCAAACCAAAGCAAAGATTTCTCAAGCTTCTGGAATTCAACAGCAGGGCTGTTTTAGGTGGTAGCAGCTTTGTGCAGGCTTCTCCAGTTACATTCACTCTAAGATGAACCTTCAAACAAAAGACTGATTTGGAAAATTTTGCTCTACTTGATAATGTTTAAGATGTGCATGTAATTCAGTTCCAGTTTCACTAAAATTTTAATGGTATCAAATATAAATATGGCAAGTATTCAATCCTGATTTCCTAAGGTAGTATTTGTGTACGTTTTGTGTGCTGGTTTTAGGTTTTTTTAACCACCTTTCTATAGGGAACATATATTCTTTTCATGTTCTGAAACTACTTCTTCTATAAAGCATTCACAAAGATGGTGACTCATTACCAAGATACCTCCTTCTATGACTTCTGAAAAGGAGGGAGGGTTGGAGTTTTGTGAAAAGTCAACCTCCAATTTAAGTATTATTTCAAACACGTGTATCAGGAAGCCTCTATACTGTTTCCAACAGCTACTAGGACATGTACACTGATGATCTAATAGTTCCCAATTCACTGGTAAGAAAAATCAGTGACACTGTTTGCTTAAAGGCAAGGAAGGTTTTATTTAAGTGAGTAATCTGTTACAAGATTTTAAAAACCAGCTCACATCAAAATCTATAGCAGTTGTAGAAATCTTACTCCTTATTTCATATTAAGAAATTCATTATTGTACATTTTGTAATCTTTACAAGGCAGCCATAAGAAATATAAACATTTGTCACCAGATAGAACCTTCTCACTGACAAACAATATTTAAAGTATGCACTTAATAAAACTACAGACTGAAAGAACACCTACAATTTCAAGTTTCCTTGTATGAATTCAGTTGTAAATGGACTGCCCCTTTTCTCCCCCACAAATAGAAAAATAACTTATGCAGAAGGCTTGGGGTTCTGTGAGAGGACTGCCATTCTGGGCTGTACACCAGTCATCCAGGAATAACCTTACCTTTCAAACTTGCTTTCTGTAAATCATGTTGTACCATCCCCTAGCATGTCACAGTAAACCTTTCTCTCTTTCTTTCCCCTCATGAATTCTGTACATCCTTACAAATGAACTGTCAGATTTGTTTCATATTCCCCAAATCCCCCAAATTCAATCCACTTTCAAAGGTAGCTTAATGAGATAAATACAAGTAGAGGGTAAACTGTAACAATCCCTGTAAGTTGGGCTTGAACTAAAATGAGAGAAAGAGGAATTGCCAACACCTGACTTCAATTCCAGAATCCACAGCACAGGATTCTAGCTGCTCCAGGCCATTTCTTATGTCTGAAAAATAAAACTTTTCATCCAGAAAATGTGTTTTTACTTCCATTTTTTATGAGTGGGTCTGAATTTAGGATCATCTGTAGGAACCTATATTTAACTTGAGTGACTAAACATTTTGGAAGTCTTAATTACCTTGACAAACCCACAATTTCTGCTGAAGCTGTGAACAAGGACCACAAGGAATCATTGCTCTTAGAGAAGCTGAGGCCAGAGACTGGAAAGTTTTGTGTCTATAGGAATTCTATCCTGTACCAGCTCCAGATGAGGATGGAAAGTACCACTTTCTCCCCTGCAAGCCTGACATGAACAAATCAATGTAGAGATCTGATGTTCAGATTCCACATGTCAATCTCTAATCAGAAAAACGATGAAATGAGCGTGCACAATCTCTTCTCTCCATTTTTAAGCCAATGAGCTTATCAAAAAGGTGCCCATGCTCCAGTTATCTAGTACTATTATGATGTGCTCACCTTTTAATGGCTTAGATGACAAGAGGGGAAAAAAACCTGGGGGAAATCCTATTTGTTCAGTAGCAAATGTTGCATGTAAAAATTAAAAAAACTAAAAATACCTAGGTTTCAGGTATTATTAAAAAAGACTCATAAACAAAGTTTTTACAAATTTAAAACAGAAACCAATATAGAAAACAGGAAAAAATTCTTTTTTTCCCCCTTTCCAAATTTATTCCATGAAGTACGTGATGATACTATGGAGCTAAATATTGGGGATTTGCTTAAATACACACATTAGAAGTGTCCTGGATAAAGAAAGACTGCAATGTATAAACAGAACAACTTGTTCACTAGTAATGGCAAACAAAGGCAATTTTGCAGAATGGTGGGTCTTCTGGATAAAGTGTCATTGTCCTGTGTAGACTAAGGTATGTAATCTTTTTTCTCTAGTTTACTGATAGTTCCACGTCTGCATAGCCAGTGAAAGTTTTAGCTGTTTAGAGGTGACTTCCCTAGGTATTAGAGGAACAGGTGAAGTAATCTGTAAAAATTAAGACTAGTTTAATGTAAACAAATCAAAATGACAGCTCTCATGAACCCCAGTGAACAAGAGTTATCAACACAGTGTCCTTTTTACAGCTAACAAAATTTTATGCTGAATAGATATAAACCATGCCACAAAACTAAACAAGAATACTCTGATCAAGCAAGAATCTATTCCAAGAGCACTAGTGTATCCAAACAAACAAACAAACAAGTTATTAAAAATAAGCAGATTTGGACCAACATCACTATTCGGGTCTGTGGAATAGTCTGCATTCTATACAATGGTATCTTTTTCCAAACTTACCTAACTAGACAACAAAATTGAATAAACAGCCATTGTTGGTGTTGTTTTGTTGGTTTTTGTTTTTGTTTTTTTTTTTTAAGTATATTGGTTACAAATTTGTTGTGAAAGCAGAACCAAAACTTTAGTGTCTTCCAGTAGCTACACACACATACACACAGACAAAACCAAAACACTACAGTTGTGAAGGTGTGTTTTTACAATATCTCAGATAACTCTACCACTGCTATTAATCACAGCCATTTTTTACAGTAATTTAAAATGGATCCATATCAACAAGACAACGAAGTAAATGCTTCCAACGGTGGCTTACTTTGCACTGACTTTACTGCAGCCTTAGCACCCACTGGACTAACAGTTTTGTGTTGTACAATTTCATTTATGCTTCCTCCATTCAGCAGGTTAAAAGAATGTGCTTTTCTGTTACAGACTGGAGGCACTAAAGGTGCTGAAACAACTGATGAGTCTTGTATGTTCCCTGGGCACCCACCTTAGCCTCTGTCCCTTTCCCTTCTGTGTGTGCTTTAACACTTTCATAGCCTACACAGTCTAAGTGCTGACTGCACAGAGACTGCAGCAATGAGGACTTGCAATCAGAGAATAGGATGGCTGTAGGCTCAAACTTATCCTCAGCAAATAGCCTGCTTAGGAGGACTGATCTTCCATGAAAACACAGGTAAAACTGAAATCCAATTGCAAGCTGAATGCCCATGAACCACTGCATGCAGTTTCATGTGGACAAAATGTGTAACTAAAATTCTGACCACAAAGGAATGTTCTAAGAGAAAACGTAGAATAATTATACTATAAAACTAGAGATGCATTAGGCAAACCCAGGACTACCCCAAGTATAGCTGGGGGAAAAAAACCCAAAAAATCCCATGAAAAACTAGTTGTTCAACATGCATGAGGTTTCCAGTTATTGCCACAGAACGCCTGTTGAACTGCCAGCCTAGTTCTGAGATGCCTAAAAATCACAATCACCTTGTTCATGCTCTCAGCTCCAACAGAAGCTGTTTTACCATTTTAGTGGCAACTGGCTGGTGCTTTCAAAACCAATGCACCTGGCATTTGATGTTTCAGATCAGTTCCTAATTAGCTGGAAGCCTTAACCTCCAAGCTAATGCCTGTATCACTGTTTTGCCAAAGTGCTCAGCTGGAGCATGTGATCAGGAGATAAACCACTCTATCAATGAGCAATAAGCAGTGCTGGAATTATGCAAATGCCACTTAAGTTCTCATATATTGTATGGGAACAAAGTTAGGGAAAATATTTTCAGCTTGATTTCAATACCACATGTAGAAACTTTGAAACTGTTACCACTCTAAATCGCATGCACACACATGTATTCGTTTTACTGCTATACACTTGTAATATTCTTAAGGGAAGCCAGCACACTGACTACTATAAAAGTGACAAGGTGACCCAGCCATTAATGAAAATACACAAAATTAGAATTTACATGACATGGTACTCTGCAAAATGACATTATGTCTCCAAGAGTAAAAGACAGCCTTTTCTAGAGAAACCTAGGAGATTTCTCTAACCTTGTGCTCAAACACTTATTTCCTTCAGTACAGTCACAGTCACAGAACTACACCCAGATCTCTCTTCTGAAAAATAGTCAACCTTTCTACTACAACAACTTATAACAAAAAACAGATTTTGGAGTCTCTTGGATGACAGAGGTAGATGGCTAAAGCAACAGTAGCTTTAAACTTAGCAGCCGGAACAGTGATTGCTATCAGAAGACTTGTTACGAAACATTCAGTGCTTAGAATGAACTTTGTGATCGGTCAATGTTGCTTTTAGGTCCCCTCAGCAAACTTAAAATTTGCCTAGTGAGTTCCTCACTCACAAGCCTTGTACTCCCATGCCTATTTAAATCTAAGAAGCAGGAGCCTGCTAACAGTGAAGTCACTGGAGGGAAATGGAGTCTGGTGTACCTGTGCAATGTCCTCCTAGAGCAGAGCACACAAGAAATGGACTCTGTGATTAGAACTAATACACACAGTGGGCCAAGATAGAGCACAGAATAATTCCTCCAATTCTGTGGGTTAAGGAACTGTGATACTACTGGTAAAGCATTTGTAAATCTGAAGACTGCTTTCAATGTAGTTTGCGAATTATCTTTCCTTTAGCTTTTGTAGCTGCCTGACTTGGTAACAGCATAAAAACCCAGCCCCCTGTAATGTATTTACCTGCTCCCAGTAAGTGTGAACTTCCAAACTTTTTACATCTTTCCTAAATCTTTTTAATGTGTTCCCTTAAAGGACGCATTACACCAAAAAAATTACTGATGTGCCAGAGATATTTCAGGAAGTTTGAAATAGATAACTGACAATCTTGCCAAGTTATGTCTGAAAATATAAATCAAGGATCTCCCTTTATAAGATATTTTGTTGCCTTTTAAGTAAAAAGCTGTATTCCTATGCCCTTCCAAAAGCACACTGAAACTTTAGGGTTAACAGGGAGTAGAGACTTAGGTTTACTTCTGCAGTGTCTTGATAGTTTTCCATTGCATTTCTTACTTGTTTTACCGTCAACTATCAAAATCATTAACCAACTTGTTGAGAGACTGTTTCTGGTATACAAAAACCTGAAAGGGGGGTGGGGAGGCACAACACCCTCTCCACCCCAATTCCCTGAAATTAAAAACTAACAAACCAACCTGAAAAAGAAATGTCCTATTGACTTCGAGCTTTCTCGGTGTCAATAGTCTTGTTGTAACTTTTAAAAAAAAGGGGGTTTTATGTGCACTTGTAACTTCATTGCAGGTTTTAAAACATGCATCAGTTCGGTCATGAAAGTTCTCTTGATGAATTCTCTCAGTGGAAGTATCTGCATGAAGAATCTGCAAACTGCTACTATGTTAAACTAACTACAACACTTCAGAAATATTACTACTTATACTACTTAAGGAAAATGTCACATATTTTACTTCTAGTAAGTCCACTGGGAGATCAGAGAGAAATTTAAATCTGTAGAAAAATGTCTATTTGGCACCTGTAATTTGTCGTGTCCATTCTGTGAAGCTCAAATGCTGTAATTCTGAATGCTACAGATTGTCTTAACACAGCAGTTGCTATAAAGCATGAGAAGGTAAACAATTCACTGATATACCTCATTACTTTTCTTTTCTTTTCCTCCAGTGTAAAGATTCCCCTGGAGTTTGCAGATCCCTTAGTAAAAGGGTTCCCTTTAGCTTACCCTCTTAAGATCTGACTCTCAGACTGAGATGGGCAAAGCCATCTCCTTACCGAAGTAGTCCATACATTTCTGCACAGTCACCAAATTCCACAAAACAGTGTGATCTTCGTACAGTTGCACATTATTTGTTTACAGCAACACTAACTGCTTCAAACTGTGGCAGACACATTTATTTTTAACATGAAGTTTTTATAATTTGGTTCATAAATGAAGTTCTCATTTATTTGTCCAGCACCTCACACGAACATGAGTGCCGATGTTGGAGTCTGTTTACCATCACTGCAAGCTGAAAGGAAATCTTGGGCTTAAAGCACCCAAAAAGCATATTGTTATACAAACTCTGACCACCTGTTATTGTAGTTCCCATCTCTGCTTCCCTTGCAAGTGTGCCACTTTATTGAAAAGTGGAAACAGACAGGACTATTTAAAGTGTAAACCTTCTCTGTAACCTATGCAACCTACCATTTATACTGGTTTGGATGCAGCTAGTTAGCTCATACCACAACCCTTCTTCTGAGTAAAATCAGCCTGCTTTAGCTCTTTCTCTTATTGCACATATTATATCTGTTGTAAAAAATAATCAAAGATATTTCCTTTTGCTTTGATGTTGTAACCACTTGCAGTAGTTTTAGGTTGTTTTAAAATCTCCCAATAAACATGACAAGAGGAGCAAACTGCAAGTTCCCCACTTGGTATAAGAACACAGATTTCAGAACAGGGAAGACTCCGAGGTACAGGTTCCCGTCTACATCTCTTAGTTTGGAGGTGCCTAAATATTATCTTTGAGGCATGCCTACAAGTTTAATGGGGTGCACCCAAGATCTACATTCCCAATCTTCCTAGGGAACAGATTCAAATTTGTGAACACCTCGAACCCAAGCAATGGAGGGCAAATGCCTGTCGTGATCTTTGTCTGATTCAGGCTGGCTCTGGGCACGCTCTGGCTTGGGGTTCAAGGAAGGTGGGTCAGGCTGCTGCACAGACATAGTCCTGCGGAGGTGGTTCCTCTTGCGCAGAAACTCAGGTTGGGAGTGGAGGCCAAAGCTACCTTTTCTCAAGATCATCCGAGAGTTGTTCTTTTTGGGTCGTGAATGGAGACTGAACTCCAGTGAGGCCAAGTGGGCTGCATAACCTTCACTGAGGAACTGAAATAGGAAGAAAAGAAAGAGAGTGACAAATTACTGCTGCCTTAATCTATGAGCTCTATGAGAAATTAAGTTTTGATCTTTGGCACCCCAGTTAGACACCTACAGAGTACTAATACTCCTCTCAATTTTTTTTTCAGTGACCTGTTCCATTTTGTCATTCAGCAATATGCAATGCATGCACTTGTAGATACAACCTGTGATTGCTCAATTCTCTTTACCATCCACCTTGCCAGAAAATGCCTCATTTGTACCCAAAATTGTCCTTCTTTGAAACACTGTCACTGCTCTGAGGGGTTTGTGTTTGCACATGCATTCATGCATTTCCTTGTCTTCCACAGGACTTCCTGATTGAGTAGCAAGAGTTACTTACTTGACACTGTGCCTGGTATTTCTTTGTGGGTCGTCCAACTATGTAGATCTGGGATGGTGACAGAGCCAAGACACTGTACACAGAAATATCCTTCATGGAACCATATGCAGCACAGATTTTGATGTGGCACTGAAACAAATATTACTTCCAAAGTGAACGCTCTCTTGAACACCCTGCAACTATGAGGCTGGCACTTGATTTGCAATGAAGCAGCACATGAGTTCATTGTTAACAATCTCATTCTGTAAACTGCAGATACCTAAATCTGCCTGCTTGCGTGCCAGCAAGAACTACAGCTATGCACACAGGAAAAACCAAGCAGTTCATTTATTTATTTATCATGATAGGAGGTCCCTTTGATGTTTTATCAGCCTTCCTTGCTCTTTAAAAAGTGAAAAAAGAAATGAGGAGTGGCAAAAAGACTTTGTGATGACCAGTGAGATTCACTGTTCAGGAAGAAGGGAGATCTCTTACTTTACTGAATGACATTCACTGGAAAGAGGTTCTAAGGCTAGTAATAGGTTTCTAGTACCTCTTGCATGAGATTCCGGAGAAAAATGGTCTTTTGTCGCAGTGGGTCATGAACCAGTCCATCTGAGAAGAAGATCATCCCTTGTGGGAAGTTGTGTTGAGACAACCATGAAACCACACGCTGTTTTTGCATATCTGGACGGCCAGTGATATAGATAATCAGATATCCCAGGTCCTGCCAATGCCTGTCAGAAATAGCAGGCAAATTATGTAGGTGCAGGAAGAGAAACAATACTCACAGGTCAGATCAGCATCTTTTCTTAGCCCAGTTAGAAGTTGGATGTTATCCTTCAACAAGTGAAGAGCAGCATGCGTAAGTTTCTGCTCCTATCAAGCAATTAAGTAATACTGTCTACACCTTGAGGGAGACAGAGGAAAGGAAGAGAGACTCTTATACAAAATATTATCTAAAATATGAGAGCTATTTAAAAATGTGATTAGAATAGACCTTGCTACACATCAAGCCCTGCTACCTTTGAAACCTTTAATGAGATTTTCTGCCATTTCAGCTCTAAGGAAGGGAAACCTTTGAAAACTGACATCCCTACATTCCCACGCAGGTTCCAAAATGAGAACTGCATTTCCCCATCCAGTGCGACATAACTGACTTGCAAGAATGGGTTAAAAGGCTTTTAGTTTGCCTCCAAAAAACATTCTTGCGTTCACGGCACCTGATACTTCCGAAGTACAATTATGTCCTTATGTGAAGTTAATGAAACACAAAATACTCATGGAATCATTATTAATTCACTGCACACACTTCAAGGCCATATTCCCAAGAAGCAACTTTTAACCTTTAGGCAATTTAAACTACAAATTTCAAAGTAATCCACAGCATTCTAGGATTCCTCTGACAATCAGGCAGACCTGCTGTCCAAGCAAATATAGAAATGTATCTGCAAAGAATCTTGGCCTTTACAGAATTGCTGTTTATTAAGTAAAAAAACCCTTTTCCTTCCTACTGTGTTCAGTAGCCAGAGAGTTAGTGTTCAAGCCTCACTTACCTGACAACATCAACGGCCCCTGCTCGGACTTTGGGGTCACTTCCCATAATTGAAACACTTGCTGCAAACGAACCATCAATGCTGAACACAACACATTCCATTCCTCGGGGAAGTACCGTCAGGTAACTTGCAGCACTGCTCTGGTCCCCTCTGGAGAGTCAAAGCAATAAATTCATTTAAAGAGCAAAATATCAGAATGTATTTTCTACAAGTTCTAGTTAATATTTGAAATTAGTTCTGTCTGGACCTACAGCTTTAAAAATCACTGTCAAATAGGGCTTCTGATTCCAGTCCTACATGGGGCAATTACACTTACACTTTTAGAAAACAGCTTTTCAAAGAGAAATTTGGAAGCTAATGTCAATAAGAAATCACACGTGTACAAATAGCTAAAAGAATTAGGGGAAAAAAACCCAAACCAGCCTGAAGTACTTTAACTACTACTCTAACTTTCTCCATAAGCTAAACAGTTGGTATTATAAGCATGAGCTATCCCTCTAGCATTGCAAATTACCATGGGAATGCCAGTCCAGAAAAGTTAAAAAAAAAGCCCACCCCAAAACAACACAGTCATAAAGGGCTCTTCCCATGGAAAGGAATGTGAAATGGAATCTTTTCCTCACAATGTCTTTTCCCCAAGAGGTCTGCATGTCAAAAAATGAATAAATCACAAGGCAATCTAAAGCTCTTCTCATCCCACCACCTCATGTACCCTAAAAAAAATGTAATCTGAAACCATACTTTCTTTCCTTTAGAAATATTATTTTATGATCTAGAAAGTTATATTTGGTGATGCAGATTCTTAAAATATGTGCTGATAGCTTAACAAGCAAAAACAGGACTGTTTCTTTTGTTCCTCTTTGAAACTTACTCCTGCACTCTAAAGCTTCACTTCTGAATACAACCTAATTTGTGTTCTAGTAACTCTCTTTTTTTGAATTTCTATGACATTGAGGTAAAACATTTTCTCCTGCTCAATTAGCACTACATAAGATTTTGGACCTTTTTATCTGGTGGGTAACAACACATTCTGTTTCAGTTAAATTTGCCCCACTGATTTAATCTCCAAAGAAGGGATTCAAAGAAGTTTTTACTCAGTTTTGAAGTTCCTTCCTGATCAGAGCTTTAGTTCCAGCTTGGAGCTATTACCTGACCACCATTTTGATGGGATACACACCAACTCTCAGTCTCTTCTGTTCAGGTATGTTGTATGATATCCGGCCACTGCTGTTGGATATCTCTGTGTCAAAGTACACCCACCTACCCGAAGATGGCTCAGTCATTATGAAGATATCCACCTGCAAAAAACAACAAACAATGATCTAGTGGGATAATCAGCAAAACACCCTCTGTTTACGGGGCCTGTCAAGCCTAGATCATATTAGTATCTCCAACCATGGCTGATACTAAAAGCTTACAAGGAAGTTTTGCAGGAACTTCAAAACTCAGTAAAAACTTCACAGGGGGCCCCCTCAATTAGCAAATGCTTCCTAACATACAACACAAGGGCTTATTGCCTTCATAATTTAAAGCACGCAGCTTAGCACTGCAGGTGTCAGACATAGATATAGACCTCAGAAATC